>NW_007211796.1:408478-470949 GCF_000164805.1 Carlito syrichta | reverse complement strand
GCCCAGCAGGTCGAGGCTGCGGTGGCCGGGAGCGGCCACTGCACTCCAGTCTGGGCGACAGAGTGAGACTCCAATTCAAAAGAAAAAAAATCAGTTGCACTTCTATACATTAACAAGGAACCATCTGATAAAGAAATTAGGAAAATAATCCCATCTAAAATAGCACCAAGAAGAATAAAATACTCAGGAATAAACTTAATTAAGGATGTTTAAAAGTGTACATTGAAAACTACAAGACACTGATGAAAGAAATTAAAGATAACACAATCTAATAGAAAGATACCCTGTGCTCATGGATTGGAGACTTAATATTGTTAAAATACCCATACTACCCAAAGTGATCTACAGAATTAATTCTACATTTCTACAATTCTTGTGGAACCACAAAACCCATGACTAACCAAATCAGTCTTGAGAGAAAAGACAGAGGTAACACACTTTATGATTTCAAAACACATTACAAAACAACAGTAATCAAAACAGTATAGTACTGGCATAAAGATAAACATATATATCAAAAGAACAAAATACAAACCCCATAAACAAATGGTGCTGGAAAAAATAAATATTTACATGCAAAATAATGAAACTGGACCCATATCTTACATCATACACAAAAATAGACTCAAAATAGATTAAAGATTTAAACATAAGACCTGAAACCTTAACACTTCTGGAAGAAAATGTAGAAGTAAAGGTTCATAACACTAGTCAAGGCAATGACTTCACGAATATAGCATCAAAAATACAGTCAATGAAGCCAAAAATAAACAGGTGAGACTACACATTAAACTAAAAATCTTCTGCATACCAAAGGAAGCAAACAACAGAGTAAAAAGATAACCTATGGAATAGGAGAAAATACCTGTAAACTATATATCTTACAAGCAGTTAATATTCAAAATATATAAGAAACTCATAGAACTCAATAGCAAATAAGTAAATAATAACCTAATTTTTTTATGTGGGTAAAAGACTTTGCTAGGGTCTGAATGTTACCCATCCCCATAAATTCATATGTTGAAACTTAATTGCAATGCGATGATATTAAAATGGGGGCCATTAGAAGATTATTAAATCATGAGGGCACTAAAGAGATTAATGATCTTATAAAAGAGATATGAGGGACTGTTTGCCCTTCTATCATGTGAGGGCACAGGAGGTGATATCTATGAGGAACAGGATCTCCTCAGACAAAGAATCTGCTGGCATCTTCATCCTGACTTCCCAGCCTCTATAACTGTGAAAAACACATCTCTACTGTTTATAAATTACCTAGTCTATGGTATTTTGTTACAACAACCTGAACAGACTAAGATAGACTTGAATAGAGATTTCTCCAAAGAAGATATACAAATGACCAACAGATATAAAAAAAAAAAAATCTTCAATATCACTAATCATCATCGTTGTACAGCAAGTCAAAACCACAAGGTATCACCTCACACCTGTCAGGATGATTATTAATAAAACAAAAGCCAAGTGTTTGTGAGGATGCAGAGATATTTGAACCCTTGCACACTACTGACAGGAATGAAAAATGGTGCAGCCACTATGAAAGATAGTATAAAGTTTCCTAAAAAAAAAAAAATAGAACCATTATATGATTCAACATTCCTACTTCTAAGTGTCATTACAAAAAAACAGAAATTAGTACCTGGAATAGAGTTTACTATGTTATTTCTCTAAATGCTACACATGTACGAGATCATTTAATCCTCAGAACAACCCTATATAATAGGTACTACTTTTATCCTAATTTTGTAGATAAGGAAGCTGAAAGACAGGTTAAATAACTTGCCTAAAGTCAAACAACTAATCAGTTTCAGAGCAGGAGTTCAAACCAGAAAATCTGGCTCCCAAATCTATGTATATAACCTAGTTGTTTCTCTGTCTGAATGAATCATCTACTGTGTAAAGTTACTTAGAGAATTCTAACTAATTTTGTTATTTGTATATCTCACGCTATCCAGAACAATGCTTGATGACTAATAGGTACTCTATGTTGTTTTTTATATGAATGAATGAATAAAAGAGCAATATGAAGCTGTGAAGGAATAATTATACTGAGTTCTAAACCATAGCTATGTTAAACTCTAAACTATATATAAAATTTAACTTTAGTTGTTTTAGAGAATTTATTCTTCATCCTTATAAGTTCTCTGAATTTTATCCATACCTTAAATAAAGCTTTCCTATGCTCCACTGATGAAGCCTTACTTCACCCTCAGCTAATTTCTATATTGGAAAATTACAGATTATTTTATGAATACTTTAAATCACCATGAGATATATTTCATACATTTATTCTAAACATAGAACAATACTATCAGTAAGAACATAGATAGGTTAATAATATGTGTGTGTGGGGAGGTGAAAATGAAGAACTGGCCATGGTTAATATTGCCACTATGTGATAGGCAAAATATTAGGTGCTTTACTATATGATCTTATTTATTTATTCGCTTTCCACCATTCAGGGGAGTTTGGCTTTCTTATCTACATTTTACAGATTAGGAAAATATACATGTTTGTGTCCCAAATTTATATGTTGAAATCCTACTTCCAATGTAATGGCATTAGAAAATGAGGCTTTTTGGAGGTAATTAGGGTTAGATGTAGTCATGAGAGAAATGCCCTCATATGGAATTAGTGCCATTATAAAAAAAGAACCCACAGAACTAGCTTGATCTCTTTCCATTAGGTAAGGACACAACAAGAAGTTAGCAGTCTGCAACCCAGAAGAGGGCCCTTACCAGAACCTGACCACTGGCGTGGACTTCTGGTCTCCAGAACTGTGAGAAATAAATTTCCTTTGTCTATAATCTACCCAACCTATAGTTTATTATTATATCAGCCCAAACTGACCCAGATACTCCGAATAACTTGTCCATAATCTTACAGATACCAAACATTGCAGTAGAACAAGGACTCAAATTTACCATAGGCTACCACAAACAATAAGAGAATCTTGCAAAGTAGGAGACAGTAAAGTTAACATACAGAAATCAACAGCCTTCCTGTACAGAAATGAAAAGTTAGAAAATATTATGGAAGAGAAGACCCTGTTTAGGATAGTAAGTATGTAAGAAAGTAACTACACAGATATAAATAAATGAACAGAATACCAAGAGGTAGACTTAAAAACAAATGTTTAAACCTAATAAGAAAAACTACATACAACTTCTAAAATACACAAAAGTTATTGAGCAACTGAAAGAAAAAGCAGGTTCTTAGATAAGAAGACTCACCCTTGTATATCTAATCCTGAATTGTACACCACATCTTTAAAATAAAGTAAAAAGAAGACTCACCCTCATAAAGTCATTAATTGTCCTGACGTTAATTCACGAATTTATTATAATTCCAATAAAAATACCATCCACATTTTTCTTTTTCCTCAATGTCTGCTAGTTGATTATAACGTTCATTTGGGATAATAAGTAAGCAAGAAAAGTCATAAAATGCTGAAAAAGACTAATGGTGGCAGTGGGGAAAGAGGCTGACATTCAGATATTAAAAAATGTTTAAAAGCTTCTATAATTAAGATAATGTGATAATTTCACATGCATAAACAGACCGATAACACAGACTAGAAAAATATAGAAATATATCTGATTATATAGAAAAATTTACTCTAGGATATCATGTAAGTACTAGAAGAAACACTGATGGATTCCTTTACAAACTGAAAGTGGGAAAACTAAGTTTAATAATACCCAAAAAAGTCAACTAAACAATATTAAAAGCAGATACATCTTTTGATCTGCTAATCATCATTCTTAGGATCCTGCATAAAGTGATATCTAACACCTCTGGGAATCACAGAAATACCAAAACTGTTCAGTAGAACAAACTCTAACACCTTTTCTTTCTTCATAGTCATTTTTAAACCCTAGCAGAAAGATCTCAGCAACATAACCAAAACCTGGGAGAGCTTAAACCACACATCTATAGGATATGGTTGGAAATAAATGACACTACATCATATCCCAATTACTATCTAAGATTATTTCTTGCATTTCAGTACGATGAGGCTTACTTTGTTTTGTTGCTGTTGTTGTTGTTTGTTTGTTTGTTTGTTTGTTTGAGTTGGAGTCTCACTCTGTCGCCTAGACTGGAGTGTAGTGGAACACTCTCCGTCACCGCAGCCTCAACCTGCTGGGCTCCAGTGATCCTTCCACCTCAGCCTTCCAGAGGCTTACTTTTTAAAAGGGATTACAAACCTTGAATATCTCAATCCACAATTTATATTTAAAAATGATTTATATGTGCTACAGGGCAAGGGTCCTTAATAGATATTTAGATTTATCCTATAATTAAAAATAATAATAATGCAAATGTATGCCAAAGCTCTGTAAACAATATTTTCAGAAAATTTGTTGTGGAGAAGGACCCCTGGTGTCCAGCTGGATTTAAGCCAGTCTATAATGTGGCTGTTGACTGCCTAGCATTTGAGTCCATTATGAGACAGCATCTTTGCTTACCTTTGCTTTACCATAACATATATCAAGCCTCTAAAATTGTAAACATTATGTTTATGAATAAAAATACTGGTAGTATTACATTTTTCCATATAAACATTTTGAGAAGAATAACATAGATTATTTGGACACAGAATACATCATCACTGACCGGCAGGAATGTATCTCAGACACAATAGTCAACAGTATCTGATTGGTGTCTCTGGAACATATAGATGACATCTACATTTGTAAAAACAAGTACTGTCTCCACAAGTGGCTTCTGAAAAAGCATTTTTTAAAAAACAACACTAAAATGGTACATTGACAAAAGACATCACAGCCTTGCTGTACACTCACATTGCCTTGCAAATGAAACCTGCACTATTCCTTATGATCAGGGTTTCACCCATCTATTTGGTTAATCATTCAAATGGCTAAACAGACCTCTAATTTGAAAATAAAAACCAATTGATGCAATCACAAACAAGTTCTAAAATTGCGGTTTATAAAAATTGAAATCTTGTTCTAAGCCAAAACACACACACAGTTACCTTTTCCTAATCAGAGCATTCATTTCTCCTCATTATGATCTCACAAGCACATTAAAATCTTATTAACATTAATTACTTCTGAGCGCCTATGCATGAGCAGTGACAGTCGTGAGTGTGCGTGTGTCTGGATCATATCTACATTTATATACCTTGCTGCACTTTGCTTATAAAACATGTGAAAATATTTCTGCTAACACCAATTAGCTAATTTCACACACACACAGATAGTAAACTGCTGTCTCCCCGCACAGCCTATCAGAAACTAGTAAACATATGGACAAACGGACGGGAAAGAAAGCAGAAACACCTCTTGAATGTGAGAACTAAAATGCCTTATACGTGAGCCTTAATTCTAAAGATGAAAACAATTTAGGGAAACAAAAATAGAAAATAATTAAAAATGGTAAAACCAAGCATTCTATTTTCTACACAGATGGGTTCAATGACAAAATGATAGAGACAAAGAAAAACTGGCAAGAAAAAAGCAGCAGACACAGGAGGGATATACAGAGATGAAAGTGTCCTTCCTTACACGTATGCACAGACACACATATGCACACACACAAACACACACATTTTCTCCACTTAAATATGGTCATAGAATTTGAGAAAAAACAATATAAAAATATAAATAAAGAAATATGGTCATATTATAATTTGAACAAAAACAATATAAACTCTACTTTGACCATAAGGTAAAAGTAATACCACACCACACCTCAAAATCAAACATGTCTATCCTCACGAGCAAATAATTTATAGATTGTATTTATACTAAGAACATTATATACAGGAGACATTCATACCTACAACAGAAACTCAATGGAAAGGCAGAAAACTAGGCAGTTATAGCCACAAAACTACATATAATCCTTATCTCTTTGCTTCACAGTTCCTTTTCTCAGCATCCAACTATTTTATCATTCACACTCCATCAAATTATGTTCCTCTTTGTCCCATCGTCTGCCCTTTATTAGGAATAGTCATAAAGAATAACGTTTAATCATCACATCCGCACTTACTTTTTCAATACTTGTGCCTATCTTGTCCACACAGACTACAGTTTATAAATCCAAAGTTCTATGAAATACCATTATATCTATACTCACATATCCTATCCCGAGTCTTTCTGCCATCTTTAATTTTTTTGTTGCCATTAAACACTGTTCCAAAACCTATAATGTTTTCAAAAAAAATTCAAAATTCCTTATGGAAAACACCAGTCATCAGCCAAAAAAGTTTGTGCTCCATAATGAAATTTTCAGTGAGAAAAACACTTAACCTCATTGGATCACAATCCCCATGTTTGTAGAAAAAGGTGAATAATAAAACTTAATCCTAAGAATATTTTGACACTTGATTGTGTTCACTGAATTATTTTAGAACATTTGACTATGAATGATATATAGAAAGAATATGATACACTCAATAATCTAGCATAATTAGTGCTTAAGTTTATTTCAGCAGTTATAGCTCAGGCTATAATTTTATTGTCTCCTTTTTTTATGTCCCTATATAATTGAATATTTTCTCTATTCTGCATTTTTTTTTCCTTCTTTATTTTTTAATTGTTTTATTTCAGTAGCTTTGGGGAATTCAAATAGTTTTGGCCTGGGCTTTAAGTGCACCCACCACCACCACTTATGCACACTGTACCCGATAGTTGATTTTTTTTTTGTCCTTCCACTCTTTTCATCCTCCCTCTTTGGAGTTTCCAGTGTCCATTATACGATTCTCTATGTCTTTGCATATCCTTAGTTTAGCTACCACTTATGCGTAAGAACATGCAGTGTTTGTTTTTCTGTTTCTGAGTTAGTTCACTTAGGATATAATTTCAATTTTCTACCTGTTGTAGGTAGAAAGTCTCATTGGTTTACAGCATGGGACTGAATGACCCACAGCAACACAGGTGTGCACCACACAGATGGGCTATGTAACAAAAGTTTTTGAGTGTTCTCTCTATAGAGTATAAGATATATTGGGAAGAAGAAATGGTAGAAAGAAGGTTTTTGAATTATGACGGAACAGTATTTAAAATATGTGACATTTGTATCACTATAACATTTAAATGGTAACTAAGAATATGTTGAATTTTGTTTTAATATAGTGGACAAAACTTACTGGACATTTTCTGTAAAACCTAAAGCATGCTAATAATATAAGCATTGTTAGCTAATGAAGTGTTCAAAGTTTTTGTAAAAAATGAACTAGGGGATAGTAAAATAATTCTGAATGCAATAATGGTATTTAAAGATGAGAAAGAGTTATTTCAAGTAATTGCCAATTTACTGTAACAATTTACAATAAAACTAAAATTACCATCCTTACCAATGTTTATATAGACTCTATATAGGTAAGTAGCAATTGTCAACAGTTCTGTTTACTAATTGCAAATATACTGACTTAACAATATTTACCATATAGAATCAAAAGTGCCCTCTAAAAAAAAAGTCTATGGAACTAAGAAAATAAAAATTTGAAAACAAAATAAAATCAGTGGTCACCTATCATAACACAATAGTCTATGTTTTGAAAGCATATTCATTTTTAATTAATTAGTAAACACCTCAAGTATTAGTTTATGGTCCTTAATAGCTTTATGGAATCTAGGAACAAAAAATTAAAATATTTGCAACTACATTAATTGTGGTTTTTTTATGGTTCTAAATTTATAGATCAGTAAAAAAATTATGAGAGTTTTTGAAAATCAATTTGCATAGGTATTTCCAATAATACATTGCATTAAGAGAGACAACGATAAAAAAATTATTTAAAAGGTAGTAATGAAATAATCTTGGTTAAACATCAGAAGTACCACCATATTAATCAGTTAGCTATGTTGCAAATAGCTTCCCAATGATCCACTGATGTATGATCAAGACAGAACTAGCAAAAAGTGCACAACTATGTTGAGGCTTAGAATCCACCTTCTCTCTCATAAATGCCACATCACAAACTGCAAAGATTAGGTGGCCAAATTTATACATAAAAAATTCAGTTGATACTTGAACCAGATCTTAGAAACATGGTCTTTATCTTATAATAAAAGCTAATAAACTGAGGTTATTTTGAGCTTCTCAAGGATTACTGAAATTGGAGACTACATATGAAAACGATAGTTCAACATTTCCAAAAAAGATATTCATCCAGATTGCCCTCCAATCCGTGAAATCTGAGATGTCTAAGGATTCTTTTTTGTGAAAGCCTCACAAATATATCTAAAGATGTTGAGTCCCATATGGCTCTGATAAATGAAACCCATTATTGTGAATTTCAAGCTCTTCTTTAAAACAAAACACAATTGGGTGAATTTGGTGCTCATGAAATAAAGCACTAATTGCGTGGCCTAACAACACTGAATCCTCTGCCTAGCAGACATTTTAAGTTGTGCCAAATTGGTTTTGGGATGTGAACAAATATCCTGGAGCCAGACTCTCTCACATGCACACACTACTCCCTGGAAGTAAGTTGGACACTCTTAGAAACTGCATTAACTCTTTCAGGCCACCAGGGAACCTAACTCTCAATAAAAGAAAAGCCTTTTTTAAAGATGAAAATAAGTAATTTCATCTAAAGTTAAATCTAAGTGAAAGGTAAAATAGCAAAAATTGATTTGTGGCTAGTTCAACACTGACATGTCCGTAGATATGAGATACTCCCTATGCCCCAATGGATGCTTTTTCAAATGTATCCAGAAAATCTTACTCCTCTTTTCCTATGTATGCATAATTTCCAAGGCATTAATAAGAGTTGTGTGCATTCAGGAGAAGAGAATTCATTTTAAACTTAATATGCCACATTTGCCTCAGGCCGATGATAAGAAACTTTTGTTTCTTTGGTAACCACTCTCACCTGATTATAACAGAAAACTTCTTGAGTTTTTGTTTCGCCACATGAAATAAAATTTCCACACTAGAAATTTTTTATGGTCTTTTTATCCTGGTTCAGAATGATGCCTACAAACCTGAAACTGAGTAGTTAAATAGCAGTTAATCTAATTCCATCTCTCTCTCAACCAAATTTAGGAGTTAATAACAATTTTTAAAAACATCTTAATATAAAAAATTATAACTATCAGCTTCTTATTTCTCTTTTTTCAGTCTTAATTTCTTCACAAGTAATTTCTTCAGAATAAGTTGCTTACTTTTGTAGGACATTTTAATTAATTTTATTTGCTGTATAACAAAGCACAGCATTTCCCCTTTTATCTCACTAATAAATATCTTGGAATATTATCTGTCCCCAAAATTATCCAAACTAACTGTAATTTTATACTTTTAGGTTGTCATCACTTTATGCTGTAAATCTCCTCTTTCACCTTAAAGGTTTCAAAAAATATAAATAAAATAAAAATTACACTTTGTGGAAATAGCTAAATGCCAGTGAAAAGGATATTTTTTATCCGCCTCGAGTTTAAGCCTTCTTAAGTATATTTCTTGGAGAATCTTACTAATTTTGTGCCAATTGGTATGAATTTAAGAGTATTACCAGAGACCTATGTTCTATGTCTAACAAAGCCTTATATTCTAACCATTAGCCTGCATGTGCTGCTGCTATTGACTCTATTACTAAGTTACAGAAAACAACAATAACCTTGTCAGCAGACTTCAAAAGGAAAATAGCTACTATGTGCAAGTAGGTAGGACACATTTGGTGAATTAAATGTGTGTAGTTGCTTCTGGCTTCATTAATTCAAACTGCAGTTCTTCGAATGGAATCCAAGACTGAATGTTTCAACGTGAAGGATATCTCTTTGGGGTCTTGGGTCTCTGAATAACCCATATATGGCTTAATCAAAATTTAGAGTATCTGTTCGTCCATTGAGTTGTGTTTATAGCATGTCTGATATGATGACATCACCTCTAAGTTCTACTCCATATTCATTTAGTTAGCTGCTGGTAACCAAATAAAACATATTCTAGATGAACTTATTTGGTATCTAGAACCTTACTAATGGCATTAAGAGGTAACTGGTAATCCTCAACAGGTATCTCAACATCAAAAAGATTTCATTACTTTTTAAAGCAAATATTTTTTATATCAGTGAGGAGTTGAGCCAATAAATACAACTATAACAGGATAATACTAGGACCAAGAAGCAGTTTTGCTACAGGGTTCAAGCAGAACAAGATAGCCAGAGAAGTTATAAATGCTTTACAGAAGACTAAAGTCCTGATTCATATTTCTTCCATGATCCTCTTTCTACCTAAATCTATATAATGAAGTCAATTTAGAAAAAAAAAATCAACATTTAGATAAGTTTATTTCAAATACCTCTGATCCATTGTATTAGGACCATGAAAAGTAATGACCTCTCTTTTAATAGATGCCTGTCATATTTTTCAAATTTAGCGCTCCACCACAAGCTCAGAACTATTTATTTGACATCATCTTGTTTGTCTGATTCTATGGTCTTTACTTACATAATCCAGATAAAATAGAGGCAGAAGGCTTAACATGATGTTCACTGTCCTTTCAGCTCAGCTAGTTCTAAATGATCTTAGTAGCAAAATTATATTTGTTAAACAGCCTCTAATCTGAAATTATCAAAAGAATAATTTTTTAGACGTTGAATGACAGTTGCAAAAAAAAAAAAAAGGGAAGGAAAAGAGTGGGGAGAAGAGATACTAGAGGAGCATCTTGATCAACAGAGGAGCTAGACTGTCCAAGTTTCTCACTGGAACAATGAGTAACCTATTTCCCAACTAGTACCAATTACAACACGTAAGATTGCTGTATAACTTTGGGCAAGTTGCTTAACCTCTGTTGTCCTCTACCTCTTCATTTATAAAGCAAGGGTAATACAGTTTCAGGTACCAACTACTTTCTGCATCCCTACACTGGCTAGGCTCTTTTAAAAATTATATCCTGAGCCAAAACCTCACTCATATGCCATCAGTTATTTTCACTCCTTTTTCCCGTCTCCTTTGCTTTTAGAGGGAAATAAAATCAACAAAGTTAAACATGTCCAGTAAGAAGGACAGACTTTGGTTTAAGGAAAGGGATGGAGTAAGTTATGTTAAAGTGCTTATTTGGCCCCAAAAGGTTCATTGTTGGGATATTACTTCTCACAACTAGCTCCACTGGAATTTTTTTCAGGAAAATGGAGGACTGTTTTAAGATAGACATGCCCTTTAAGCTGGTCTCAAATAAAATAAATTTAGGATATTCAAAAACACCTTACAGGATTTTCCCTGTGGAGCTTAAATAAATCACTGACCAAATTTTCCAATTCATAATCTGCTGCTAAATGAGACTTTACACAAAATCATGTTTTAATTTCTACATCTGAAAAAATATAGGTAAACTTCTTCACTTTATGTTTTCATTCTTCTCTCATTCTTGATAGCATTATAAAAGAATGTCATTTGAGAAAAGATCACCCATAGCGAAGAAAGTTAAAATATAACCAAATTTCCAATAAACTTGAAAGTAAGCTAAAGACAGACTATATCCTCTGGTTAGTGATTTTGTGGGTCTTTTTTTTTTTTTTTTTTTTTTGAGTTGGAGTCTTACTCTGTCACCCAGACTGGAATGCAGTGGCCGCTTCCGGCCACTGCAGCCTTGACCTGCCGGGCTCCTGCGATCCTTCCACCTCAGCCTTCCCAGTAGCCGGAATTACAGGCATACGCTACCACGCCCGGCTGATTTTTTGATTTATTGTAAAGACGAGGTCTCGCTGCCCAGGTGGGTCTCGAACTCGTGGGCTCAGGCAATCCACTCACCTCAGCCTCCCAAAGGTGCGGGATTACAGGCTGAGCCACCGAGCCCGGCTGTGGGTCTTTTTTAAAAAAAAAGTACCTTCATTAAGAATGTCCCTAAAACGTACTCATATCTAAATGCACAAAAACATGATGATTTTCATACCTAAAGGATATATTTCAGACCTTCCTTAAATTGTGGCTATTTTTATTGCACTTTTTGCATATTAATAATATTGCATATCATTACATATAAAAATTTGTCAACATTACATTCTTAGCAATTCATATACAAGATAATTGAGAAATTGTAAAAGTTTGTATACTGTACTATATACATAGTTTGTCACTTTATATTATGAGGCATATTTTTCTAACAAGAACATCAGGAATGCTTAGAAATCAGTTTTTAAATGTTATAAAGCACCAACGCACTGATTTTATTAACACATTCATTGGATTTTAAATGCAAACCAATTATTTTAAGGCCAATAACAATGGCTATGCCATGAAATTGTTTCATGGCATGTCTATGTAAAACTGGAATTTTCCTTCAAATAATCTGTCCCATCCAAGAGTTTTAACTCTCAACTAAAAATATAAACAAAAGATTATTCACTCAACTGATTTCCCCAGAGGATTATGTATTATTAACTCCAAACTTTATAAGATTTAAGAAATTACTGGACTGATTAAGTGTGGCAAAATGGTTTGGAATGTAAAGGCAAAATGTAAAGGAAACAAACTTAAATCCTACAAAGTTAATTAGTATTTAGTGACTTGTGCTTAACAAATGGGGGAACAACCTGATTGTGAGGGGTAACTGCATAGCAGTCAGAAATGACACACACTAGTGGTTAACTTTGCTGTCAAAGTTAGAGTGAACCAGAGTTCAATCCCAATTCTACCACTTACTAGAGCTGCAATCTCAGGCAAATCACCATTCTAAATTTGATTTTCATTATCAGTAATGTAGTTAAAAATATCTCATAGCAAAGGCATAGGAGTTGAAAGAGATCCCATATGTAAAGTTCCTTAACAATTAAATAACTATGATTATTATTACAATTTAGACCCTTTCTCACCATTGATAAGACTTGAATTCTACCTCCAACTAAAAATCAATTCTCACTGGAAAAATAAGAAAAAAAATAATTTAAATGGTATAAGCAATAATAATTATAGTATGTCAGTAATGCATTTTGTGGCCTCCAAATTTAGGCATTATCATTTAACATAATGGGAACCAAGTAAAGATTTATTGAATTAGGGAAAAATAATATGATGTCGACGAAAGAGCAGAGACTCTCAACTGTGGTTTTGACAATCAACAGTTGTGTGAATTTGGCAATTTATTCTATGAGCTTCAGTTTTTTTCATCTGAATCACAGGCAGAAAACCAGTATACGCAACAGAGTTGTATGCAAAGATTAAATTAAATAATTTGTGTGAAAGGTGCTCAGTAACATATCTTTTCCCTAATTTGGGGGTTATAGGATAAGAGTGATAATTGTTTTTCAAGTCTAAACTTTTCTTACATTGCAGTATTTGAGTTTGGCCTTCTACATAAAGTAAGATTATGTTTCCCTAAAGAATATGTGAGAGCTGAGGATAAATTCAATTGCAATAGTATAGTAAATATATTTCAACAAAATGTTCTGGAAACAAGAGCAGTTGTTCTCAAACCTTGCAATACTTTTATTAGAGTCTATGAGGTACTTTATGAAAGTATAGTTGCCTAATTATCAGTCTAGAAACTCTCATTTAAGATATCTAGCAGTAGAACCCGGAAATCTGTGCATTTAAAAACCACGCAGCTCATTATGACACATCATAACCAACCAAAGTAGAGTTTTATAAAGTGTGAGAACCAGCTACAACTCAGGATACTTGACTTCCACTCCATAGTCATTAATAGTGGAGCTCAAAAATTTGAATTTTAACTCACATCCTAAGTAATTTTTATGTACATTGAAGTTTGGGAACCACTGCACTAGAGTACAATACTACAATACTGAAAATAAATTTTTTTCCTATGTGGTCATGACAATTTTTGACCTTCTATTTTTAAATAAATATTACTGTCAAAAAGTATGAATGATGAGTGAAAATTTTTATCTAAAGAAAACATTAGTTTTAGGCTAAGTATTATCATTATTATTAAAGGTTTTATAACCAAAACATAAGAAATTTGGCTAATATTTCAAATCATCTCCAGGGAGTCTATCAGCATGGAGAAGTACTTAAACTAAGAAATTCTGTGAGTTTCAGTGTTTTTTAAAATTTGTGTGTTGTGCTTTGACTTTTTAAAACCCATTCCTTCTTTAATTAGAGCAACAATGACAATAAGTATCAGAAATATTTGTAAAGTGCTTTACTATTTACAAAGAAACTTCATATGTATATTAACTAATCTTAATCCTCAAATAAATTTGTGAGGTAGATAGGAAGGGTAACATTCACTATCACCGTTCTCCAAATAAAAAAATCAAAATTAAAAAGTTTAAGCAATTGACCAGTTATAAGTTTATGGTGTTTATGGTAGACTAAAGCCTTCAAATGTAAATTCCCTGCAAAAATGTGTGAAATTAAAAACTTAGCACTCATATTAAGTGTAATGAATGAAACTCAAAATAACATGAGTCTCTAAATTACAATTTATGGCTTCATCTTGCTATATAAATTTGTTGTACTTTAATTTAGTATATGGTTAAAGAATAACAAGAAGGTGGAGCTTAATTAACCAAAAGTAAACCAAAAACAAACAAAAAATCTGAATACCTATCAGTTAAATACTATCTACCCTGCCTGTTTGTAATTTAGTCCTTTATAAGAAAAGCCCCTTTGCCTCAGTTTCCTCTTCTAAAACACAAGATATACAATAGTACTTTCAAAGATTAAATAGCAATTTAATCTTCAGCCACGATGATACTTTAAAAACTGTGGAACAGCTAGAGTAATAGTAACATGTGTCCAACTCTTACAAAAACCCTGAGCCAAAAGCACCTTCAAATTAACTAGTCTAGTCTACATATTTCATGAATAGGAAACAGACCTTAAGGATCTTACCCAAGATAACACAGCAAAATTTGTTGTAAAGCTAGAATTAGAAATTAAGTATCTTTACTCCAAAGTCAACTAAAATGCACACTTGAGAATAGGCAATGCATTGGTTTCATAATGAAAAAAAGAAAGTGATCATATTAATGTGAGAAAAAGTAAATTTATGAAGGGATGTTTAGAAACGAGGTAGCATCAGAAGTTGTTTTTCCAAATAGAAACTCTCTAAAATTATTTAAAACTCACACACACACACACACACACACACACACACACACACACACACACACACAACAAATGAGAATATTATAAACCAGCCAGACATAATCATTCATTCAGATCTCAGACATCTGAGTGCCTCTGTCCTGAATGCCATACACATTTCTGCAGGCAGGAACACACAGATGCCGTCCCAGAGAAACTCAAGGTTTAGTTGGCAGGTATGCTTATAAACAATGGCAATACAATGCAAGAACTGATATTACCAAAGCATGCATATAAATGTTGCTGCAGGAACGTGAGGAAAGATACACCTCACTGTCTGAAATTATTGAACTGAGGTTTTACAAGTGGTAAGAATTATGTGAATATCTCTGACAATCCCAATTCAAATTAAATACATCCCTGTTTATGCCAAGAATTTTGAAAGAATTTTTAATATACCTGGTATGAAAGATGGGGTAGAGTGCACACATTCTATAACTTTTCCCTTGCTAATAAGAATTGCCAGACACTAAAACATATTATAAAATGTTTGTATAGCTACAGCAAAATGAGAGCTTAAAACAATTTGCCAAATTTTGCAAATGTCCTGTTTTTGCATTTTCACTGGCTCATGCATAAGTTACTCTCACAGCATCAGAGACACAAGGTGGCACTGTCGTGCTGACATTCATTTCAAGTACCTTTATAAATGGACGAATTTGAAAGAGGCAAAAGACCCTCTTGTGACAACTAACACCAGAGTTGTAATACTGGCCTTTCCCTTGGCCTACCAACATTAATGGTGGCCTAAGGAGGAGGATTTTGCATTTCATGAATATCACATCATGCTTACATAGAAGAGAACTTATCCTCTGATGGCTTCTCCAAAATGTCATGTGTGTGTTCATAGAAATGTCCAAAGACAGAGTGCAGTTTTGCCATTAGGAAGTCAGAAGTAAGCTGTTTGTCATGGGTAGGGCTGAGGACATGGACCACCCCTCCATCTAGTGGCCAGTGGAGAGGAGTGGAGTCATAGTAACCATGTTGCACTTCACTCCATTAAAAACAGCCCTTTTATCAAACCACCTATAGGCAATTAAGTCAGTTTGTCTGACAAATGACAATTTTTGGTTTATCGCATTCATTGAATCATTAAACAGGGTCAATAACATATTGTGACATCTACTTAAGCTGAGAACATTCACCACAAAATTAAAATGCATGTACTCTCTCAGGCAACATAAACTTCCTTTATTCTTCTATCATTACCAACCTTAACCTCTCTCTATACATTTGTGACTTATAGGTAGAAACTGCAAGCAGAATTATCTCTATATATAACTATTTAAAATCACACATTCGTTAAGATGAAAGAAAATCTAACAAAGAGCCTTTTCCCTCGTTTTACAAAGAAACTGAGGAATAGACAGATTATGACTTACTCAAAGCTACACAGTCAGAACTAGAAAAAAGACCTCCAAATTTAACCACTTTAAATCTTTTTTGGTATTAATTAATACCTCCTGATTCCCAAGGAAGTGTTTTTTGTACCACAGCCTAGGGTTTCTCTCAACATAAGAGGAAGATAGTTTCTAAAACTTTGATTTGTATGTTTTCATGCTAAGCTTATATGATTGAAACTATTATGTATAAGTCCTAGAACATTTTCATATTCATAGGTATATTCTGAATGGGTTGTAAAAAACATGATTTTTTAACTAACAAAGTATTCATATTTATTTAATATTTAGAAAGCAAAGGAACAAGTGAGAAGAGAATAGGGTAGAATGTCTTGGTTAAAACTGCTATACAAAAAATGTTTCAGAGAGCCATAATATAAAACAAAACCTGAATCAATTCAGATGGCTGGAAAGTTTCTATTTGTTTTGTTTTATATAAAAATTATTTGACGTCATTTTGTTTTTAAAGAGAAAACACACACACACACAAACATAAACTTATTCAGTTGACACTTCATTTGTAATTTAGCTCATGATGCTGTTTGGGGGCATGCTTTGGGAACAGTTTGTTAGGAAAGCTTCTTATCAAAACAAATGAAATCTGTCCACCAACTATGAACAATCTCCTCACAACTCCAAACCCAAGGATTAAAGGGCTAAACCTGGCAGTGGATGTTCTAGAAATGTGAGAAGTTTTGACTTTTTATTCTATCACCTTCTTTTGGTGGTACCATTGGAATTTGTCTTGAGGTTGAGAGGGAATTTAGATAGATTTGTTTTAGACAGTGGAAAAGCTAATGCTATACAGATAGGTCAAATGGTTTTCACTGGGGGTTGGTCATTATACTTCTAAATATAGAAGCTTTAAAAACACTCACCCCCTCCACCTTCAGCTTTACTTAAAGTATTTTCTCAACTTATATCCACTCTAGGGAAGGGATAAAGATCATTGTTGATTTGAGGAACTAGAAAAAGTAAGAACTACTCCAGTTCTTCTTGCCCTTCCTAAAGCCAAGGTAATAGGTACAAATGACCAAGAAGATGGGTATGTTAGTAAATATGTACAGAGCCAGAATATATTGATTAGGCCTAGAAGAATTCTAATGTGTCCAGTATTTAAAAAGAAAACAAACAAAAATGTATAAAGTCTTGCAACTTTATTTTTCTAGTTTCTATTTAAACAATAAAAGAGAATACCATTTTCTCACTGTTTAAACGTCTTGGTATCTAAATAAGATGTTTCTGTTTGTTTAAAATAATAGCCATGTCTTGTTTACATACACATATACATCAACCAGAACAACTCCACAGTCTAGAATGTTTATAGTTTTCTGCTAGCAATAGTTTTTTTATACTAAGTTTTAAAGTTAGTACCTGAACAAACTGACAACATTCCTTTAATTTTCTCTCAGTTACATTTCATTTACTGGAAAGAAGTTCATACTATAAAAGGAATTTGCAACAACAAATTTAATTACAACAGTAATTCACAGAACATTTTTGAAAGAAAAGGTAAAAGTGACAAATATCCAAGCTTAGTAAAAAACTAAAGCCTTTTAGAAATTGGAGAAAATTAAAATTTAAATAACTTAAATTTTATGGTTTCAAAAAATTGAAGAAATTTCCTAAGAACAAAATAAATAATACTCCTATACATGAGATTATAATTATTGTCATTTCTACATTTTTCATTTCAGTTGATCAGGTACTTTTTTAATTTCCAAAAACCCCAAGCTCAATTACATAATTTTATATTTATTAAATGTAAATCCTTACATTAGTATTTTAATATGAAAACTCTTCAAATAGATTAACATTTTAAATGAATAATATGAACATTTAATTCTTCACATCTCAAGACACTGAAGTGCCAAAATTACTTCTAATATCAAGAAAGTAAACACATCATGCTATAACTACCACATTTTCTATTAGAGTTTCAAAGGTAAGACTGAATGTTCAGATTAATAAGAATATAGTCTGTTTCCATCTGAGAACTAGACAGACCAATAAACTCATAGTCCTTGCTCCTTGTCTCAGTATTCTCACTTGAAAGTCAGTAGGTAACTTTTCCCTAAGTTAAAACAGTTACATAGGAATTGCTCTGGTTAACTGCACTATAAAACACTCAGGGTGGAGTTTCAATTGAGTGTCAAAAGATTCCAGAAAGGCAAGCTCCATGTCCTCAAGCTGATTACTTTCAAATGAACTATAGAATTACCAAAAGGCTTGATCCTAGAGTATAAGAGAGGTTATGAAGCCAAAGTCAAGCATAATTTTTCCACAGTTTAGTGTCGAAATAGCACGGCACTTATTCAATATTACAGCTGAACAGCTAGAGTGGCAGAAAAGTCCTTTTTTCTTACAAGCCTTTGAATGCTGTTTCTGACATTTGCTGTAGTGGTTACTACATACATGATAGTAATAATAGATGGCATTATTTCTTTCCACCACCTCATAAGCAAGCGTATGCTGAAATTAGAAGAGAACTCAAGGATATGTTGATATATTAAACATAATTGGCATCAACATTACTTAATGATTAATGTATAATATCGATGCAACAGGAAAACATATGAATTCAGGCATTTTTTTAGAATATCAAGGATATGGATATTGCCCTTGGGTTTTGGTAAAGAATGAAAATTATCTTGCTAGTTACTTTACATTGGCCATAGTTCCTTGGGATTCTGCAAAATGCTAGACATTATTTAAGCAATGGAAATACATGAAACAGGTTTTCCAGAAAATTACAAGTTTCAAGTTTTATAAAACACCTACGACCTCACAGATTATTTGAAAGTTTAGAGCAAAATACCAAATGGTTAATGCCAACTCCAGTAGCACTGCAAATAATCCTTAGTAACTAGATAACCAAAATGCCTCATACTATATTTTTTTAAAAAGACATTTAAGAGGGTTTGGTTTCTAGTTTAATAACTCTTGCAGGTATACACTTGTCCAAATGCCGGTATGTATTGTCCTTGATGTAGGGTAAACTGTTTCCATGTAAGTAATACCTGATTTCTATAATTTGCCTGTAATAGTTACATAGCCATACAAATGAAAATATTTAGATTTTATTTTCAGTGTTGACAACTCATGCTAACTTAGATTTTCACTAGTTAACAACGTAAAGATGAGGATACGATTTTACTTCTTTTATAGAAGTCCAGTAAAACTATGTTCCACTAGAAATAGAGTATGTTAAAATATATTTATTGGCTGGGTGTGCTGGCTCATGCCTGTAATCTCAGCACTTTGGGAGGACAAGGTGGGAGGATCACTTGAGACTAGAAGCTCAAGACCAGTGTAGGTAACATAGTGAGACCACTTCTCAATTTTACAAAAAAGAAGGAAAAAAATGTACTTCTTAAGTGCTCTCCAAGCTCTATTGTCGTCCATTATCAACATTTAGATTTCAGGGGTCACCCTTGGGGATGAAGAAGGCTGGAACTAACAGCATTCAAAGAATATCAACTCCAGTTCTTCCTTTGTTCAAAAAGGCCACTAGTTAGCAATATCAGCCAGATGCTGCTTCCACACTCCTTGCCACATGCTGGGGCAACATATTTGCTCAGGGCCTAAATTTGGCTTCCTATGTGGCAGCATGACCAGCCACTATTCAGGGGTGGGCAAGTCCATGAACACATCCTCTGATAATTTCTATATTTATAGAAAGCCAGAACATGTGTAGATAATCACACAATTAGATATTTATGTAGTGCCAGATTTTATGAATATGGGAATTTGTTAATTAGCACAAGGACTAATCATTAAAATTCAAAAATAGATAAATAAACAGGAATGCCATTTATTTGTTAACATTTCAGGGGGGAAAGTATGCAGCTGCTATCCTTTTGATGAACACAGACTTCTAGAGAAAAATGTGCAGAAGGAAAAGTATTCGCAATTTTTGAAGCTCTAATGAGTAAAATCTAAGAAATAACTAGATAATCTTTATATTTAAAATAATCATAGTGATTCTCCTCTTAAGTTAAAAAAAAGTTTAAACTGGCATATGCTTAGCATTTGAATTATATTGTCTGTCATTCCAATTTTTGGGGATCCACTATTTGGTCCTTTTCAAAGAGCCAAAACTGATTTTCATCAGATAGGAGTTAAAAGCACATACACGTCACTCAGTACCAAATTGTTTTTAGCTACAGGGCATGGCAAAGCATGAAATAACTGCTTTAGAACACACTTCCTCATGTGGGAGTGTTAGATAACTGTCTGCTCCAACATTAAAATGAAACACACTGTGACGTGACCAAGACTTTAAGGATCTAAACAGGCAGATATCATGTGCTGATAGGAAGAGCCCACCATAAACAGCAAGGCACTCTATAGTCCTCCTATGAAACAAGGGTTTCAGCTTTCAAATCCCTATACAGCAAAGTACACTGCTTTTAAGTTTCCTTACGTACATTTTACAATGTCTTGCTGTATTTCAATTGTGACAGTCTCTTCCAGAAAAGGGCAAGATTATTTTTCATACTAAAAATATTTTAGCTTTACTGAAAGCTAAGAATGATGATGCAAAAGAAAATATACACACATTTTAAAAATTAAACCACCATTAAAATGATTAAATTTATATTTGCTTCAATTCTTTCTAGAAATTTAAAATAAATTTCATTTTCTCTTGAAAAATCTGTTTTTGCTTGCTTGTGATTAACATAATATATCTAACATGAAAGTTTTTAAGATATCATATCTGTGATTTCTTTATCCATACATGAATGAGACTATATACATCAATGTACATGCATGCACACAGATATCTCTACACATTAATGTGTACAAAAAAGAGGACATTATAAGAGATGTATGAAAGATTTACTTTGACAAAAATAATAAAATTTTACATCGTCCTCACAATGCTAATATAGAAAATGACAGGTGTGTAAGACATGCATACCTTTGACATACAGTATTAGTTCTGAAACAAAAATTTAGGTCAGAGTCTGAAATAAAAGAAGTCATAATCAGAACACCATTTACTGTGTACCATATTAACATACACTTTCAAAAGACTCTCCCAAAATTCCCCTTAGACCTTTGTGTGGGAAAAAAATTATATATATATATATATATATCTCACAGGACTTGATTAAGTGTACTTAGTATTTGTACTACTCTTGGTCAAAGCTGGCCTTTCCAGTTTAAAAAATAGTTTAGGCAAGATAAACAAATTAAAATTCTCGGAATAAATTATTTAAAAGAAGATGTAAAAAAAAAAAAAAAGATTTCTAGCAGCAAAAGTTCACCATGTTCCTGGAATAATGGATTTTTAATAAACATTTTACTAGGTTTGAACCTTGAGACTGTGTTTGGGAATCTGCTCTAACGTCCCAGGTGGGTTAAGAATATTGCTTTATGGACTTCTTTGTGTTGTTAGAGAGGCCTAATGGAATTAAGGGGTAAAAAAAGTCTGCCACTTCTATTAAATAAATAATTTATTACAAAAAGGTGATTGTTATTATCAAAGATCTCTACAGATCAGCATCCATTTTCTAGCATTGCTCTGTATATGCCGAAAACATTTGTGTATCTTTACTATTTGACTTAATTTTTATCAAATAGCAGTTTTACTTTTGGACAAATCCAAATAAAACTCCATTAAGAAGTCAATTTCAAATAGACCTTATTTAACTACTCCTTTAAATTTTGAAGAACACTATTCTGGGAAATACTTCAACAATATCAGTTAGTTTGAAATATAACTTTTCTCATCATAAAAAAGGAAAAAAGAAATAAAGGAAAAGAAAGCACTTCAAAACTATATTTGAAATAACAAATACATTATTTCTAGTCCCCAAAATGTTAAATAAATACTTACAGTTGTGCAAAAAGGCCTGATACACTTCATAGCTTCTACTTTGTAAAAAGATGGCCAGTCCCTCACTCCACCCTCCTCAAGCATAAATAAACAGTAACATACTAAAAGGAAACTATCCTAGGATAAAAACTGCTTGTTAAGAAAGTTTGCATTCTTACTAACCACAGTGATATCCCTATAAATGTAAAAGTCCATCTGCAAAATAAAAGTTAGAAAACAGAGTACCTTATTTCTTTCAAAATACATCTCCCAGAGGCAATGTTTCTATATGTGTAATGATAAAAATAAATACTTGATTCTTATCCACCCTCAACGACTACCCCTCACCTTATGTCCAATGCTATTAAATAAACATGCTGGCAGAAAGTATTCAACCTGCTTCAAGGATTTAAACTGTAAATATGGACTTTAAACTTCAATGTAAAACAAAGAACAAGAGTCCTACTTTAGCAATACCCACACTGGCACTGAAGCTAAAACTCACTGGCAAATAACTAACAAAACCCAGTTAGCAATAAATAAGGACAACATGATATATAGACAGACAGATGGATTTGCATAAACAGACAAGAAAAGCAAAGAGACAAACATACGGAAGGGTCTGTTTCAAAAGAGTGAAAGAGTCTGATTTATGGTACTTTAGTGGGAAAAAATAGGTTTGTTTGTAATTATTTTTAAAGTAATAAAACTGAATCACAAGGGCACACCCTTAAACAAGTAAGAAGAAAATTAGTAGAGGGAAGGCCTCCTATAGATGTTGCAAATTTTAAGCTAGCACTAGCTCTGTCAAACTTAAATCTTGAAATTAAAATTCAAAGAAGAAAGAATAAAAGCACTGGGGGCTAAAGGAGATGATAAAGGGGGCATTGGGGAAGCAGGATTTTTTTTTATGAAAGTTGTCTGCCCTACCTTCTTCCCCAGCGCTGAGTTTCTCTTCTCATAATCGGTGTCTCCCTGGAAGTACAGTGTGAGTGGTAATGACTGCCTGCCTCCCTAATGAGTCCATTTTCCTGCTCTTGATGTTGTGTATATACACACACTGCAACCTACCTTACAAACCACAGAGACGGGAAGAGAGAGAGAGCAAGGAGGGGGGCAGAGAGGGAGAGAGAGACAGAGACAGAGCAAGCGAGTAAGAGAGAGAGAAGAGGAGAGAGAGAGAAAGAAAAACAGAAAGAAACAGAGAGAGAAAGGCACAGACAAAGCCCTCCTACCAGACAGCAGACAGCCCTCCTTCCCCTATCCAGCAAAATGCAACTCGTCTAATGCAGCAACAGGTTCAGTATTGCCAGACTAACAGAGTGAAAAAGGTATATCCTCTATATCATTACTGCTTGCAAATAAACAGTTTAAGAGCAGCTGGCTCCACCTTCTTTATTTATGCTCCATTATGAAGAATGTATTGTTTCAGTTCTGGCACACAGTACATGTAATTATCATAAATACATTTTTTGCATATTAGCAGGAAATAGTGAAATGCATAGCTTATTTGTGCAATCTTTTAAATTTATTTTTTTTAATGTGAGAAGAATGTCAAGAAATCTCTGCTGACAAAAGCCTAGTTGTGATTTTAAAGTCAGAGCAGTCTTAAAGGAGACTCTGTAAGAAACAGGCTCCATACAATAGGAAAACTGATCTCAGACAAAACTGATAACTGCAAAGAATTCATTGCTCAGTAAATAAATCAATACTGTACACAAAATTGCAGACAAAACCAGAATTAAGTTTAATTAAGTAGCTAATAGGCTAATACTCTAGAAGAAGGCAGATAGGCTTCTTATTAGAAGCATCTAGCTGTACAAACATCACAATGCAATGTACTCTGTATAAACAGGTGCAATGCATATAGTACATAGTGCTACAACAACAGAAATAAATCCCATAAGGAGCTACCATAACAGGCACAGGACAAGGTTTCACAGAATATGGGTCTGAAACTACAGCAGATTCCCTTCTATCTTTTATTTGGAGGGAAAAGTAAAAATAATCAATGCTTTTGCGTAAACCTTCCTTAAGAGGAAAAAAAAAGGTTTTTCTTTGTCTGATACTTCTAACCAATTTTTTTTACATGCTAGCTTCAAAATAATGTAATTATTATATCCTTCACCCCAGGACATGCTTCTCAACCCCTCTCCCCACTCCTTGGTGCCTTTTCTCCCATGAGTGACATATGCACAGCCATGGACTTACAAACATCAGAAATCAGAACTAGTTTTAAGCCACTCTCCTCATCCTCCAACTTTTAACAACTAGGCTCTGCTTGATGAGTCATACCTCCTTCCAGCAATATATCTATCTAGACAGCCACCTTAAAATATTTCTATACAGTTTGGCTACATGTCATTAGTTGGTACTCAGAAACATTAGAAGTAAAATTTTCTAAAGAAAATTTACAGAGAAATAAAAAAATATGAGTATATGTGCCTTTTTCAAACCCCATGTCTGAGCACCAACAATTCTAAGTATATTAATTGCAAAAATCATCTTTTTTATATGGTTTAGCATATTACAATGTTTCAAAAATTAGAATATGTCCCTCTGCATAAACAAAACTACCTAACTATATACATTTTAATTTCTTTATTTAAAAAATTAGTTTTTGATTAAAAAGTATATACCTATTTCACTATATAACTTACAGATCAACTATATCTTCACCTAATTCACAAAAATCTTAAAGGATGTCAAGTAAATCTTTGGTCATGTTCAGAACACAGATCAATATTGTTTTGATTATTTTAAGGGTAGAAAACCTACAGCATAGATATTAGAAAGAAATACCTAGCTTTCTTTACATTATACAAATTGTCCTGGGAAAATTCTAGTACGAAACCAAGAGTTCAGACACTCCAATCTCACTGTAAATCAATAATTCTATTTCTCCAGTGCTACAATAGTATTTTACTCTCTCAAGGGTGGTTACTTAAGAGACAGACAGACACACACTAAAATTCTACTTCTGGTTACAGGTATGTAGAAAAACCTTTCTAAAATACATTTGGTATGTGCAAGGTACCAGTGCGCTTCTTGCCCCTTCCTGCCCAGTCTGGCAGCTGTTTTTTCTACTATTGCCCTATTGCTTCTCTGAAGCTTTATTCAAATATATTTTTAAATGCCAATTAAAAAAAAACAAAACACAAGCCTCACAGTTTGACAGACTGATTAAAATTAGATATTTGTATGTTCAAAATTTTAAAAATAATGTTCTAGGTGTTTTATTTTGTTTAATTTTGTTTTAATTCAATGAGAAAACAGTATTTGATTTTTACCAGCTAGTATCAAACGGAATGTAAAGGACCAAGAAGGTTCTTTTCTAAAGAACAACTAGATAGCTGAATTTAAAAGAGAAAAACAAACACTGTGGCTTAGTAAAAAAAAATGTACAACACCTAACA
The DNA here is from genome assembly GCF_000164805.1 of Carlito syrichta. NCBI lineage: Eukaryota > Metazoa > Chordata > Mammalia > Primates > Tarsiidae > Carlito > Carlito syrichta. The sequence continues at coordinate 445,267 of NW_007211796.1, read as the reverse complement.
CTTTTCCCATATCTGCACATTTTACTAGATTCCAAGCACAATAAATGGCACATTATTAGTTCTTTCTGAGCTCAAGATACACTTCCCCTAGCTAAGACTAGAGCTAAAAAAGACTTGAATTAACCATTGCAACACCTGAAACAAAACTCCTAATTGACTACCATACTGTGTAAGTTATAAAGTGATTAAATTATTTCCTATGTTGCTATGTCATGGAGTAATTTGGTCTTGTAGAAAAATCCTGAAGTGGAAGTTAAAAACTGGTTCTGTCCCAACTTTATCTATAGATTCGATGCAATCCCAATCAAAATCCCAGAGTTATTTTATAAATATCAACAAAGTGATTCTATAATTTATATGGAGAAGCAAAAGACAAACCCAGAATAATCAACATAATTTAAAAGAGAAGAACAAAGTTGGAGAACTAAACCTACCAGACTTCAAGATTTACCATAAAGCTACAGTAATTAAGACAGTGTGGTATTGGCAAAAGAATAGACAAGTCGATTAATACAACAGAATAGAGAGCCCAGAAATAGACCCACATAAATATAGCCAACTGATCTTTGACAAAAAAAAAAGAAAGGAAATACAGTGAAGAATCTTTTCAACAAATAACGCTGGAACAACTGGACATCCATAGGCAAAAAAAAAAAAAAAAAAGTCTAAACACAGATCTTATATACTTCACAGAAATTAACTCGAAAAGGATCAAAGACCTAAATGTAAAATGCAAAACTCTAAGATTCCTAGAAGAGAACAGGAGAAAATATGGATGACCTTGGGTTACACAATGACTTTTTTAGATACAACACCAAAGACATAATCCACAAAAGAAAGAATTGATAAGTTGGATATCATTAAAATTTAAAAAATTCTACTCTGCATAAACATTGTCAAGAGAATGACAATGTCTTTACAAGCCACATAATGGGAGAAAATATTTGCTAGAGACATATCTGATAAAAGACTGTTATCTAAAACAAGAAATAAAAAAAAAAAACCCTCTCAAAACTCAATAATAAGAAAACAACCTGATTTAAAAATGGGCCAAAGATATTAACAGTCACCTCAACAAAGAAGACATACAGATGCAAATAAGCATAGGAAAACATGCTCCATGTCATATATCATTAAGGAAATACAGATTGCATACCACTTACACACCTAGTAGAACAGTCAAAATTCACAACACTGACAACACCAAATACTGGTGAGGATATGGAGTAACTGGAACTCTCATTCATTGCTGATAGGAATGCAAAATGGTACAGCTATTTTAAAAGACAGTTTGGCAGTTCATCCTCTTGGTATTTACATAAATAAGTTGAAACTTATGCTCACACAAATACCTGCACATTGATGTCTAAGGTGGTTTTATTTATAATTGCCTAAACTTGAAAGCAATCATAGTGTTCTTTGGTAGGTAAATAGATTAGTTAACTATGGTACATCCAAACAATGGAATATTATTCAGTGTTATCGCTATCAAGCCATGAAAAGACATGCAGGAAACTTAAATCCATATTACTAAGTAAAAGAAGCCAATCTGAAAAGACTATACACATTGTATAATTTCAACTATATGATATTCTAGAAAAGGCAAAACTACAGAGACTAAAAAAAAATCAGTGGATGCCAGGAGCTAGGGGAGGGAGGAATGAATAAGTGAAGCACAGAGGATTTTTTAAGGCAGAGAAACTATACTGTATGATCTATAATGGCGGACATATGTCATTATGCATTTGATCAAATCCATAAAATGCACAACACCAAAAGTGAACCCTAATGCAACCTATGACTCTGGGTAACAATGATGTAGTTCATCAGACATAACAGATGTACTACTCTGGTGGTACATGTTAATAATGGGAGAGGGTATGCATGTTTAAAGGCAGAGAGTATATGAGAAGTCTTTGTATCTTCCCCTGAATTTTACTATGAACCAAAATTCCTCTAAAACATAAAGTTTATTTAAAATTAAATTAAAAGAAAAGTGGTCCTGGTCTCAGCATTGACATGAATATTTGCACTCTCTGGGCAAGTCATATAACCATTTTCAGCTTCAGTTTCTTCATATATTAAAAAAAAGTAAAAGGAATTGACCTAGATATCATAACGATAATTATCATAGGTAATGTTTTAGTGCTTATTCTGTGCCAGAAACCGCTGTAAGTACTTTTAAATTCTTAACTTTTTAATTTTAATAATTACCCTTTGAGGTAGGAATTATTTTTTTCGTCCCATCCTCAAGATAAGGAAACAGATTAAATGACTTGCCTGAGATCACATAGCATGACAGTCTGTTTGGTTTGGAGTTTATGTGCTTAATCCCTGTACCATATTGTCTCCCAATAGCTCATGATAGTTAAGGCCCAATCCAGCACTAAGAATCTGCGGTTGAGAGTAAAATCAAACATATCCTGATGATGTCTCACCCCATCTTGCTTACAAGATAAAGTACAAGTTTGTTTTTCAACACTGACAGCTCTCAATACATTGGGTTTAAAGGTATAGGAACTCTATCTAAAGTACATACTCTATGATTTTGTTGTTGTTGCTGTTGTTTTGTTATTTTTGAGTCAGGGGCTCACTCTGTTGCCCACGCTGGAGTGCAGTGATATGATCAAGGTTCACCATAGCCTCGACCTCCTGGGCTCAGGCACTCCTTTCTCCGCAGCCTCCTGAGTAGTTGAGACTGCAAGCATGTGCCACAATGCTTGGCTAATTTTTTTGTAGCGACAAGGTCTCACTATGTTGCCTGATTCTGAACTCCTGGGCTCAAGTGATCTTCCCACCTTGGCCTTCCAAAATGCTTGGATTATAGGCATGAGCTACTGTGCCCGCCTCTATCATGTTTCTTAAAGGTTGCACAGACAAGCATCAAGTATCTAATAGTAATGAAAACAACTGTTTAAGGAATGAAGTAATAAATGAAAACACAATAAAACATTTCATATTCCCTATAGCTTGAGAAAGAAATGAAAAAAAAGCAAGAATTCAATTATAAATGATTTGTGAGAGACACTGAAATAATGCTATCATGTAATTTTATACAATTGGTTTTAAATTTGAATTGTTTAGTGATATATTCTCTAAATATCAAAGTCAAAAGACTTTGATACAAATGACTTACTCTGAAAGAAAGAATTGATCCTTGCTCTTATCTCTGTGTAAACATATACTGTGTGCCCAATATGTGCCATACAGTATACATGGGGTATAAAATGAGGATAAAAAATATGATGTAGCCAGGCTTGATGGCTCAAGTGAGTGAATTGCCTGAGCCCGCGGGTTCGAGACCCACCTGGGCAACTAGGCGAGACTTCATCTCTGCAATAAGTCAAAAAATTAGCTGGGCGTGGTAGCGTGCACCTGTAGTTCCAGCTACTTGGAAGGCTGAGGCAGAAGAATTGCCAGAGCCCAGCAGGTCGAGGCTGCAGTGGCCGGGAGCCTTTGAAGACTTCACAGTTTAGTAGGGGACAGTCATGTAAACAATATAACTAGTGCCAGAAAATAATTTTGCCACAATATAATGTGATATTTTATGTAATTCAGTGCCTTAAGCTTTGTGTCCCCTCCCATCTTAAAAAGCTAAAAACAGAAAATGACAAAACAGTATTAATAACTTAATTTAAAATGTGGCTTAGGCCGGGTGTGGTGGCTCAAGTCTATAATCCCAGCACTTTGGGAGGCCACGGTGAGAGAATTGCCTGAGTCCAAGGGTTCGAGAACAGCCCGGGCAACTTGGTGAGACCTCATCTCTATAATAAATCAAAAATCAATCAATCAATAAGCTGGGCGAGGTAGCGCTCACCTGTAGTTCCAGCTACTTGGAAAGCTGAGGTGGAAGAGTTACCTGAGCCCAGCAGGTCAAGGCTGTGGTAGCTGGGAGAGTGCCACTGCCCTCCAGTTTGGGTGACAGAATGTGACTTCAACTCAAAAAAAAAAAAAATGTGGCTTAGAAAGTGGTATATGTACGTGTGCATGTGAGGGGCAAAGGAAGAATTTTAAAGTAACAGTTTATTCTCTAACAGTGTGGTTTACAGATTCATTGAGCATATTTTATCAGTTTTCTCCAAGGGGCCTAGCAAAGTGTCTTCCACAAGTGCATAGTACATGTACTTAAATGATTGCAGAAATCAGTGATAGTTACTGCCCAGAGCATACAATCTCATCATTTTTAGAGTTACCACATACCTTGGTCAGAACTGTGATAACAAATGAATACTTCCAAGAGTATATGAAGGGTGACTTTTTAAAATTTTTAAAAGAGAAGAAAGTCAGCTGATTTCAAAAGCATTCATAGCATGGGAGGCCAAACAGGAGAAAAAAGTTAAGATATTTTAAGGTTGTTCACAAGAACATTTTCAAAAGATACCTTTATTGCAAAGGAGAAGGAAGAGGAAAAATAAGTGTCACGTTGCAACAATGGACAGAACAAGTTTTAGAAGCCTCATTCCTTGGGTAGAAAAGCAGTATCTGGGATTAGTGGGTCAATATAAGTACTACACTAAGTAGATGATTTTGCCATTGATGTTAACACCATAAAGTCCATGGCCTAATTAGATAATTCTCAATCTTGATCATCTGTTTTAAAAAAGTATCCCTTCAGTCCCAAAGAAAACTTAGAGAGACTACCTTATCTATCTTACCAAACTACAGTTTACCAATACCAGGTCAGTGGTATGTTCCTTACATGGGAAGATATGCATGGCTAATTTCAATTCTAATCAGCAAAAATTTAAGTTTAAAACTAAAACAAAGCATTACACATAACTTCATCACTAGAAGTACATGTATTACAGCCCTTTGCGGTGCAGCAGGATTTTATATGCCTCCCTTCCCTATAAGAGAGAAAGACTCTCCCCACCCCTCCACCACATAGAGCAGAAGCCCTCCTGACTAAGCTTTTTGGTTTAGCACCTGGCAGTACACCTGGACACAGCTGAAATTCGATAAAGTTTTCTTGAGTGAATGAATGATTAGACAAAGCAACAGTATATAGAGTTTAGAAACCTTGGTCATTAAAAACTTGAATAAACTTGAATTCTAAAAATAATATAAACAACCTGCAAATAGCAATATTTAAAATGTATAACATCACATATAAACCTACTCTTATTTTAAGATCTTGTGACAAACAAAAATTATTATAGTATACAGAAAAAGTTACACTCTTCAACTTTGCTGTATGTTCGAAAATTTTTCAAAATAAAAAGTTAGATAACAAAGATATTGCCCTATAATTAGCAAAATTTCAATAAGTATAATTTCTGAGAAGAAAATTCAGTTTGATAAACATTTTATTTATCTATTATTTCTTTCACATCTACAACATAAGTGCTGAAATATAGGCCTGAAGCTGACCTAAGAGTTTTTCATAGGAATAGAACTGTCTCCATTGAGAAAAACACCTTGGTAGACTGGTTGGGGTTGGAGAGTGAGGCCTGGATAATTCTTGTGGTGTTAAACTGTGCTACAAAAGAAATGAATAACAATTTGAAGGTAGGGAAGCGCAGAGATGAGAAGGGGGTGGAAGAGAGAATGGCACAAAAGAAAAATGAGCAGTGAGAAATTCCCAATGTTAAGGTGGCCAAAAGATTTTTTTTTAAGAGTAATGCCTCATAATAAATTTGAAGAAGCTTGCAATTTTGTGATGCAAATATCCTCTTTTTTCAAACCTTCAGGAAAGGAAGATATATTCTAGTCTTATTTAGTAGGACAAAAGGGAATCAAAGAATGAAAAAATGAAGCTACTGCCCCACATTCACACATAAACTGTAGCATTTGCAAATCCTGCGGTTTCCTAATAAGAGATCAAAATACTCCAGGAGTTCCAGGGAGTAAATAGTGGCAATGTGAAGAACAGCTACTAATAAAAAAGTCAAAAGTATCTTTAATGTAAAATGACTCAGATATGGATATAAGTAAATCACTCTTTTCCACAATTATACAGGATAAATATATCCAGAGGGAAAAGACGCATGGAAGTTAACGTCTGAATGACAAGGTTACGATGCTGTTATTCTTGTTACTACTTCTATAAACTGATCTCAAGTCATATGATTATCTTTAGAAATTTAGGGAAGAGAATACTTTTGCAACACAATCAATAAATGCTAAATTAATGGATTTTAAAACAGAAAAATGTTTAAAAATCAAGAAAAATGTATTAGACATATATACCACATGAACTCTTCCTGCTCCATGATCAGTCCACTCTACAAAACAATCTAGGACAATGCTAGCAACTATTTTTAAAGTTTCCATAATTTATTTCTATGTACATTTCTAATATACAAGAAAAGGAAAGAAAAATGATAGACTGCATTCTATAGGAAGGATAAAAGTCACACAGAAGATACAAAAGAAACATCTTTTTTTTTTTTTTTTTTGAGTTGGAGTCTCACTCTGTCGCCCAGACTGGAGTGCAGTGGCTGTTCCCTGCCACCGCAACCTCAACCTGCTGGGGCTCCAGCTAGCCTTCCACCTCAGCCTTCCAAGTAGCTGGAATTACAGGCGCACACTACCACGCCTGGCTAATTTTTTGATTTATTGTAGAAATGAGGTCTCACCAAGTTGCCCAGGGGGGGTCTCGAACCCGCGGGCTCAGGCAATCCACTCACCTCAGTCTCCCAAGGCGCGGGATTAACAGGCTGAGCCACCAAGCCCAGCTAAAGGAGACATCTTAATTGCTATAAATGCTGTCTGTCTTGCAGATTGGTGAGATCCCCACTGATCCGCCTGGTGAATCTATAGTCAAAAACTCTAGCTTTTATATCTTTCCAAGATACAAAAATTGCTACTGTTAGTAAGAATGATTTCTTAAAAGAAAAGATATCTCTAGTACATGTTTCAGGAACTATGCTTAGTTCTACAAATGCTTTCTCCTTTAAATCCTACCAACAGCATTATAAGAAAGGTGATATTAATGTTTCAGCTTAAACATAAGAAACTGAGGCCCAAAGTCACATACTTAATAAGTAGCAATGGTTGAGCCTAACCTCAATCCAAATGGAATATGTGAGGAATAGGAGGGGATTTAAAAATTACTTCAAAAATTATGTATAATAAAAAACTAGTGAAACTAGGAAGGAATTTTAGAAAAAGAAGACTAATGCTGGGGAACAGATGTGAAAGGATATATGTTCCCTAGATAATTTCAATATTTATTTTAGACAAGTATGAAGAAAGGTATATTAGGTGTTCCAAAGTAAAATTTAAAGGAAGGATAATGAAAAAGAACAATATGTAAAAAAAATAACTTTCAAAAGTGCTGAAGCATACCATGAGCCAGTTTGATTAAAGAACTAGAAACATTAATAACAATCTGCCCAGTAATTTTGAAACCAGTTATTAATAACAAAGTCAGCATGATAGCAGCCTGCTAAGTCCTCTGAGGCAACAGACCACAGAGATGATTCAAAATGGGTAGAAAAAGTATCTCTCTTTTTTTTATTTGTTTAAGAAAACTCACGTGACTCTAATAAGTGGTAGGCTTATAGCCATAACTTAAAAAAAAGGTAAGGTCATATCAAAAGTTTTTCTAAAATAATCTACATAAAATCTCAATCATCTTTTCTATCATCATTTCTATTAACAACAAATATAAAAAAACTACATTAGGGTATATACATTCAGAATGTATAATACATCAGATATGTTTTACAGAATTCTAATAAAATAAAAATTAGAAATTAATTACACCAAATACAATTTTATTTTATAGTAGGTACTTCAAAATTATCATTTAATTTTGATTAGTTTATCAATTTATATCACAAGAGTACTGTACAAAACAAATTCAACTTCATGCTGCATGTTCATAAATTTGAAATTATCACTCAATTAAAAAGATGTCCTACTCTACTCCAAACCAATGACATTTTACCACCAAGGTATAATAATTGGACCTTTCACAATACAAATAATACTCCTTATACCATTTAAACCTATGTGAAATATAAACCTAAAAAAGAATCTCACCAGTTGAGAAAGTTTTATTAGTAATCAATAAGAGTAGAATACTGCCCATGATGAAATCTGTATTAATTATAAAAGGAGTTATGAAAGAAATAAATCATCATTTTGGAGTTTATTTTAAAAATGTAATGGTCTGGGACTCCAATACACGCCTCTCGTGATGTCATATCTAAAGATCAAAAGTTGAAATAAATTATGAACCATTCTAAGTTACTATCTTAATAAAATTCATGTCGTTTTTGCCTAAAATAGTTAAAATTCTCTAACATCTCTCCACCAATAAATGTATGTAGGTCAATACCTACTCAATAATTAATTTGTGCCTTAGTAGTTTACTCAGATGCTTAAAAATACATGTTTACAAAACAATATAGTACAGAACATTTGATTTTGTAAAATAAATTATTCGATGATATAATTAAAATTCAAAGTTGTCCAGGTACTACATTTTCCCTATACTAATATTTTTAACTTGCCTTAATAAGTGTATATAAGTAAATAATAAATTAGAGCAGTTTTAGGTAGTAGTGATAGTAAAAATATTTATAGCTGATAAGACATGATCACAGACCAATAAGAAATGTTACCACGACTTATCAACACAGATGTTGTCTGTAAATAAATGCTACATTACCAGTGTGCACTACTTGAATATCAACCCCAGCTTTAAGTAACAAACTAATTCATTCATTAATTAAAACAAATTAATAAAACTAAGCTTAACGTTAATAAAAACTGAATATGTAGTTTTACTACTGGGTTACTTCCTCTATACTCTAGATCAATTGATTCTCCAATTTTTTTTTGAGTTGGAGTCTCACTCTGTCGCCCAGACTGGAGTGCAGTGGCATGCTCCTGGTCACCACAGCCTCGACCCGCTAGGCTCCGGCGATCCTTCCGTCTCAGCCTTCCGAGTAGCCAGAATTACAGGCATGCGCTACCATGCCCGGCTGATTTTTCATTTATTTATTGTAGAGATGAGGTCTCACCAATTTGCCCAGGCGGGTCTCAAACCCGGGTGCTCAGGCAATCCACTGATCTCAGCCTCCCAAAGTGCAGGATTACAGGCTGAGCCACGGAGCCCAGCTTATTCTCCAATTTTTAAAAGGTGTAACCTTCATCATCAGGAAAAATATTTTGAGCTCTACACAGATCATTGACTATTGACTCATTCTCAACTCTATTACTATCTAAAATTTTAGAATCTAAAATATGGAAGAACCTTAACATTTTTAAGTTCTTACTAAAATTTTAAGGTTCTTCATATTTGGGTATGTATTTTCTACTATGTTTTTATGCTTAGATTTACCTTTTATTTTTTGATATATAGAATTTGTAAATATTTATAGGGTACGTGTGATATTTTGTTACATGTATAAAATGTGTAATAATCAAGTCAGGGTATTTGAGATATCCATCACTTCAGATATTTCTAAGGATTCAGAACATTTCAAGTATTCTCTTCTAGCTATTTTGAAATATACAATACATTGTTGTTAACCATAGTCAACCTACTCTGCTATTGAACATTAGAACTTATTTCTTCTATCAAACCGTATCTATCCATTAACCAACATCTCCTCATCCTTTCTCCACCCACACACCCCTCTCAGCATCTAGTGTCTATCATTATATTCTTTACCTCCATGAGATCAACTTTTTTAACTCCCTCTCACAAGTGAGAACATGAGATATTTGTCTTTCTATACCTGGTTTATTTCACTTAACATAATGACCTCCAGCTCCATCTATGTCACTGCAAATAACATAGTTCATTCTTTTCTTGACCAGATAGTATTGCATTGTGTATATATACTACATTTTTAAATTCATTTGTCTGTTGATAGATACTTAGGTTTACTGTTAATAGTTCTTCAATAACATGCGAGTGCAGGTATCCCTTTGATATATCGATTTCTTTTCCTTTGGATAAATACTCAGTAGTGGGATTGCTGAATTGTACAGTACTTCTTAGTTTTTTGAGAAATCTCCATACTGTTTCCATAGGGGCTTACTAATTTACATATTCACCAACAGTATATAAGAGTTCCCTTTTCTCCACATCCTTGTTAGTATCTGTTATATTCTGTCTTTTTAATAATAGCCACTATTAAGTGAGGTAGGATAATATCTCACTGTGGTTTTGACTTTCTCTGATGATTAGTGATGTTGAGCATTTTTCATATAGTTGTTGGTCATTTGTAAGTCTTCTTTTGAGAAATGTCTACTTATGACATTTGCCCACTTTTTAATGGGATTATTTGTTTTCTTACTTTTGAGTTGTTTGGGTTCCTTGTAGATTCTGGATAGTAGTCCCTTCTCAGATGAATAGTTCACAAATATTTTCTGATATACTTTAAAACTTTAATTTAAAAAACACACACACTAATGACATCCTATAGCACTTATGTGTACTTTTGACTTCAATTTATTCACTAAAATAGTTTGCATATAAATACATGATGAGTGAATTTCCCTTCCATGTCTTCCTCTCTGGTGGAACTTGAAAACTACATTTCCCAAGCTGCTTTGCCAGAATGGGAAATACTGGCATAAGATCAAAGGCAAAGAGATTTATTTTCTTCCTGCTTTTGACACAGTCTCAACAATGGTACTCCAGCAGCCTCTGCAGCACAGAGCTCCTGGGACCTGGCTCTATAGGCTGCTGAAGGAGAAAAACCTCACAAAATGGTAGATCCAAATGGAAGAAGAGTAATACTGGCTGTACTTACTAAATCACGATACTCAATTTCCAATCCCAACTGCCAATTATGTAAAACATTTTGTTGAAATTTGGCTAGTAAAATTCCATCTTCCTAGATGCCAATAAGTAATTCTTACAAACTAAGAGGTGTACGCAGCATTTTTTTAAACGAAGGAATTTTAAAACCTATTTAAAGATTGCACTTGGAAGATTTTAAAACAAGATATAAAATTCTGTCCCAAGTTTTAAAAAATATGCAGATAACTTTTTTTGTACAGTTTTTAATGTATGCAGAAAGTAGTTTTACAATTACACTGGTTTGGCAACAAAATTGCATTATAACGAAAATAATTACAAACATCAAATCTGAAATTGCCTCTCTATACCATGGGTCTTTCAAAAAGCAGCTACTTTATCACTCATTATCAGAACCATTACTTTAAAAAGATAAAAATTTTTTTCCAAAAATATATGTTAGAGAGCATAGTACTCACAGTCATCAGTCATAACATAAAAGTTAGCAAAATTAGAACGCTTGTCATTCTGAAAAAGAAAAATAACTTCCATAAATTTCATACTGCTTCTTAATACTCTACCACTGGATAGCCAGTGAAACTCAAGTGGTGAAAATGACATTTGTGCCACTCTCTATCTTATTACAAAGTACCATAAAGATTCCACTAAAATTTTAAGATTCTTCCAAATTTGGTAATGTTGTTTTCTACCACATATTAGAGCTTTAATTTTAAAAACAAAAACAAATTAACCATATCAATGACATCCTATACCACTTGTGTGCACTGCTATTTTCGATTCATTTGCTAAAAGATCTTGTCCATAAACAATGAGTGAATGAATTTCATGTGTAGTAGTTCTGTAACCTGACTCAGCAACTTTATTTTTATTCCATTCAAACCAACCTCTCCAATATTCTAACACTATTTTACTATAGTTAACACAGATTTTTCTAGAATGCATTGCTTTCCTGGGAAAGTATTTTGCTGCTTAGCAGATATCTCCTTTACTAATTATTTTAGTGATTTGTAAAAACACAGTTCTTCGTAATATTGAAATTGAGCCCAGTAAATATTATTGGCTGAAGTGTTAGAAATATTGGTACTTTATTTAAGTATATAGTAAACAGTAAACCTTCTACACTGCATAATTTGTTCAAATACGTGTTTCTTCAAACCTTCAGCAATGTTTTCTATGTATCTTCTAATATCATTTGATAACAAATGTGATAAGGTTTTTCGCATATTATTTTTCATACATTATTTCAGACATTTTGTACTATTGGAACAGTGTTTCCAACAATACATGTGTTTGGTTTTTACTATTAAGTTTGCTAAAATCCCAAAAGTCTTCTAAACATTTATTTAATAACTTTGTAAAGTCTGGACTCAGTATCATGCTTGCTTCATGATCCAGATAGATAGATTTTAATGCCTTACCAAACAAATGGTCTTCCTCCATAATTAGAAAATACCTCAAGGTATACTATACACTAAAGGTAACATTCTTTTTTAATGACAGTGACTATAAGCCCACACTTCAAAAAGGCTTATTGATGATTATTTTTGGCTAATTGTGAAGTAAAATTAAATCATCACTGTTTAAAACTTTATTATGGCCATTGCCTTGGTAAGCTCTGGTGTGGCCACTTGCTCTTTGAGTTATGGCCAGGCCATGTTTTCTTAAGCTTTGGCCCCCTCCCCTCCTTTGGGGAGGTGATACCCTCTTTCTTGTTCTCTCTCTCTTCAATTTACTTTCTAAAGAAATTATATTTTCTAATCCAACTTCTGTGCAATTCTTTGTGTCTTTCATGTGGCACACACACCAGATGCCCACACCCCCAGAGGGCCTGACCTAACATTCTAAAGGCCTTGCTGCGAGTTTGCCCTAACATTTTTGGAGGTCCCACCGAGATCTGCCGCTCTCTCTCTCTCATTTCCCTCTCCCACCAAGATTTGCTCACTCTTTTCTTTTCCAACATTAGTCTCTCTATTAGTCTCTCTATGGAGAGAGGTAACGGGCTTGACTTTCTTTTCTCTGCTACTCACGCTTAATCTTTTTTTTTTTTTTTGAGTTGGAGTCTCACTCTGTCGCCCAGACTGGAGTGCAGTGGCTGCTCCTGGTCACTGCAGCCTCGACCTGCTGGGCTCAGACGATCCTTCCGCCTCAGCCTTCCCAGTAGCCGGAACTACAGGAGCACGCTACCACACCCAGCTAATTTTTTTGATTTATTGTAGAGATGAGGTCTCACCAAGTTGCCCAGGCAGGTCTCGAACCCGCGGGCTCAGGCAATCCACTCACCTCAGCCTTCCAAGGCGCAGGATTACAGGCTGAGCCACTGAGCCTGGTTTACTCACTCTTAATCTTATCGCCCACAAGGAGCTACATCAAATAGACCTCTCCCTGTTGCTTCAGCCTTGTCTGGTATGAAACTACAACTTAACTGTTTTGTTTTGTTTTTTTCAGCCATGACATTTGAAAACCAACAGGTTGCCAACATGGAGGGCTGAAGAACCAGAGGGTCAAAGAGGCACCCCAACTGGCAGTCGAAATTAGTGATAAAACTCCAACTTCCCATCAGAGACCTGGTCTCTTGCAGGAAAAACCCCTCCAGGCCCAAATCCCCAAGTTAACCTAATCAGCCCTGTGGGACCTACATGATACAGACAGACCCCATCACCATGGCAGCAATCATGTGACTAACCCACCTATCTGCCTGCTGTCCATCACCCGACATCAGTACCTGCACTTACCTGCCCCTTCATGATGACCTGGAGCAGACCACCAACCAATCACCTTAATGACTTCCCCCATTAAAGGGACGGGTTAATAGCATTCAGTCTCAAGTAGCCAGTCACTATGGCTAGGCCATTGTTAGGCCATTGTCAAACCATTGCCTTGCTAAGCTATGATGTGGTCATATGCTCTTTGAGCTATGGCCAGCCCATGTTTTTTTAAGCTTTGGCCCTCTCTCCTACCCTGGGGAGGTGAATCTCCTGTCTCTTTCTAATTTACTTTCTAAATAAACTATTTTCTAACCTAAAAAAACCCCAAAAATCTTTACTATAATGTAACTGACAAAGTGTTCATAATATATTTTAAGAGTGTTCTTATTCAAATGTGCTTAGATTATTAGTATTATTCTTATTTTTTTTCAACTTTTTTTTATTTCATAAGGGTTGGTTAAGTTAAACTAGATAGTGTAATCTGTGACTCCTTTCAACAAGGCACAGATACAATTTAGTACTGCCAAGTGTTTAAGCAAATGAAGCCCCACTCTCCCTTCAGGATGCTCTGTATAAGTTACAATATATATAAAAGCTACTCTGACACTGCCAGAATCTATATGCATATGAACTACTAGTAAGTTTAACTTCTTAGATTTTTTTAAGATAAATATTACAGTTTTGATATCATCTAAAATCTGAATACATCATATTTCCTATAATGCACACCCTATTTTTGAGACGACTATTCTATAGCATGGGCCTTGGACTCAGATTTAAAAAATATTTATTGGCTATGTATATTTTATCAGATTACTTATTCATGAGTCTCATATAGCTTATCTTTAAAATGGTAATAAAAATAGTTATATCACAGAACTTATCAATCATATTGATAAGCAATAACATTTGTTGTAAACAAAGTACAAAACACTAGTCAAAGCACATTGAATGTATTAATTCTTGAGAACAGTGTGTACATCTAATGAGTATTCGATAAATACTAGTTGTCTTCCCCAGGAAACAGATTAATTTTATAAAATAAGAAAGATTTATTAGGGCAAACAAAGTTGGTTGTTTACATACTTCTCTCTCCCACAAAATGTCACAGTTCCTAGCAGCAAAGTCAAATTGTACTTCCATGCATTTTAATAAAGTGCAAAGTACAAAGCTTTGATGTATGAAGTGTTCAATAATTAAATAAATGTTGTTGAGTGAATATACATAAGGTACCACTATAATTTGCTGTTTATTAGCTGTAAAAACTACAGCAAATCTAGTGCTGACAGGAATGATCAACTAACTGTACACACACTGAAAAACATGCTACTGTGTTTGAACATACTCTATCATACCTCTTTGCAGGAAGGCTAACACTCTCCAGAACTTTTGAAAATAAGCTGGGTGTGGTGGCTCATATCTAATCCTAGGACTCTAGAAGACTGAGGTAGGAGGATTGCTTGAAGCCAGGAGAATGAGAGAAGCCTGAGCAACACAGAAAGCCCTCATCTCTACAAAATATTTTCTAAAATTGGCCAAGAATGGTAACAAATACCTGAAGTCATAGCTACTAGGGAGGCTGAGGTAGGAGGATCCTTTGAGCCTAGGAGTTCAAGACTGCAGTAAGCTATGCTCATACCACATATTCCAGCCAGGGTGACAGAGCAAAAGTCTGTCTCTAAAAAAAATAAAAAATAAATAAATAAGATGAAGAGGAGGAGGAGGAGGAGGAGGAGGAGGAGGGGGAAATACAGCAGCATCCCTTGGTTATTGTATTAACAAATGGAAAGTAAGACATTGACAACCCCAACATAATTTCTACTTGGATTTTGAAATGTTTCCATATTTATATCTGCATACTGGTATATCTAATATTCTATAAGAAAAATGTACTTCTAACAAAATAAGCTATACTATGAAAACTGACTTAGAAAAAATTGAATGCAAATTAGTTTCTTTGATCTTTCTCCTTTATTTAACACATTTGTAACCGACATCACTTTGATTACTCAAACTACATGCAACTTGCCTTTTCCCAGACCTTATCAGAGAAGAAATACCATCAATAAATTTGAAATTCAGTTTGCTTATTATCAAAAATCATGGAGGGCACACCTCATGATGTACCTGCACGATGAACATTTGTATGCCTGACCCTGAATTGTACCCCACATCTTCAAAATATAAGATTTTTTACAAAATCATTAGAAATAGATTTTAAAATATTCTATATGCTTCACTAAATTATAAATTTGGGTTTTTAAATAAAGTATTTTTTTCCTTTGTGTATTATAATCCATTAATGGTCTCTATGACTCCTTTTTAGATAAGAAACCTGAGGTAGAGAAAAACTAGCTTGTGCTACACAATATTTAGTTGTATAACGGATCTGATATCTCACAAGTTTTCCTATTCAACTCATAGTGCTATTATTAAAAAAATTAGCAAGCCGGGCTCAGTGGCTCAGCCTGTAATCCCGCGCCTTTGGGAGGCTAAGGTAAGTGGATTGGTGAGCCCATGGGGTTCGAGACTCGCCTGGGCAGCGAGACCTCATCTCTACAATAAATCAAAAAATCAGCCGGGCATGGTAGCGCATGCCTGTAATTTTGGCTACTCGGAAGGCTGAGGCAGAAGGATCGCCAGAGCCCAGCAGGTCGAGGCTGGGAACCCAGCAGATCGAGGCTGCGGTGGCCGGCAGCGGCCACTGCACTCCAGTCTGGGCGACAGAGTGAGACTCCAACTCAAAAAAAAAAAAAAAAAAAAAAGCAAACTGATGTGAAATGTTGAGAAGGAAAGGAGGAATAATAAATGTAAGTCATCTTTGCATCTTAATGAGACCCTGAAGATTACCTTTTTTATCTTTATCTTAATTAATCACGGACCACACATTCCATCTCTAGGTATATGGGAAGCAGAGTGCTTTGGTAGGAAAAACACTTTAAAGTTAAACAAGCCTGGATTTGAATCAAGCTTCCACATTCACTAGTTGTGACCTTAAACAAGTTACCATTATCCCTGAATTTCAGTATCCTCATTAGCAATATGAGGCATAAGTATTAAATTAGAACAGATATAAAGTGTTTGACCCATTGCAAAACTTCATTAAATAATTATCCATTGTCTCTTTTTCTTCCCAAACCAGAAATTCTCAATTTTGTTGTATTATGGATCTCTTGTTTTAATTTTATTATTTTAGAAATCGGGTCTTGCTCTGTCACCTTGGCTAGAGTTCGGTTGCAGACTCAAACTCCTGGACTCAAGCAATCCTCTATCATTCTCCTGAGTAGCTGGGATTACAGACACATGCCACTACACTAGGCTCTTATTATGGATCTCTTCTAACCAGTAACAATTCACATCAACAATTTACATTTGTCTACCATGTAACACCTTGCTTCTTTACATAAACTTTTGAATTTAATCTTCACTGGTACCCTATAAAGTAATTTTCCCATTATCTTAACTTTTTATAGTAAATTGAGCTTCAGAGAAAGTAAGTAATTTGTACAAAATCTTGCAAGTAGTAAGTTATAAAACCAGACTTTAATGTAGGCCATCCAATGTACTCAACAGTCCATCAAGCCTACACCCCTATTTAAAATAAAAAGTCCAAGCCAGAATGAACAGGAAATTTTCTACTAAGATATCTAAAAATAAAAATATTATTAAACTACTTGCCTAGTCCCAAACAAGGACATATTCAAATTAATGTCACCAGTGGGTCTAGAACCTGAAACTTTATTTGGTACAAATACTTTTATAATATTTTCCCAGAAAATAGCTTATAACTATTATGCTTGTTCAAGGTAGAGAATGATCCTCAAAACTTAGAGTGTATGTTCTATTCTTCAGTGACACACTAAATTTCCTCAGTATCAATTTATTTCTTCAAAAGTTATATTGGAAAATAATGACTAAAATATTGAGTGATTAATTAAAACAAGATCCCTTCTTCATCAAACCAATTCTGAGGGAACAGTTGATTGTAATTTAGGTGATCCCAGGGGCCATCTCTCAGGACCACACTTAAAAATAATTTCCTTGAGCCCTTACCGTCTCTTGCATCTATTTCTTACTAATTAGGAGAAAGCAGAGCATAAAAGTTAAAAGTATATGGGTTCTGTATTCATACTACTCAAATATTGGCTCTACTATTTTAGAAAATCCCTTAACATCATTAACCCTTTTGTCTTCATAATTAAAATGGAGGAAATAAAAGTATCTATATCAGAGTTTTGTGACTATTAAATAAAATAATCCAAGTATTGGTAATATAAACATCTAACATTTATCGGGCATTTTGCCATATTCAGACCTATGCTGAGCATTTTATATGTATTATCTCATTCAATAATCACAAAATCCTATACATACTATTATTATATCTTTTACAGGTGAGAAAAGTAAAGTCGAATGTCCCACAACTAATACATCATATCCAGGATTTAAATCCAGCACACAAATTTTACAGTACAAACTCAACTGCTAGGTGTATGGGAAGCTCAATGCCTGGCACATAGGAAGCATTCAGTAAATCTTAGCTTATGTTTATTTCTATTTTATCCAAATGCCTATGTATTTAAAAATCCTAAATTGAATGGAACGGTCCTCAAATATTTCAACTGCATGATTCCTTGTTCTTACTCTACCCAATAGGATTATTCTAAAACAGATTCCTGAAAGAGAAAACATAAGCAAAAGTATAATATGTGAATTACTTCTATGACACAATAAAAATCAATAAATGAAGGAAATTTAACTGCATATTACAAAGTGAAAGAAGGCAGTCTGAAAGGACACATACTGTATGATTACAACTATATGACATTCTGGAGAAGGCAAAACTACTGGAGACATAAAAACATCAGTGGTTGCCAGGAGCTGGGGGAGGGAGGAGAGAAGAGGTGGCACACAGAGGATTTTGAGGGCAGAGAAACTACTCTGTATGATCTAAAATGGCAGATACAATATGCATTCAAACCAACAGAATGGATAACACCAAAAGTAAACCCTAACGTAACCTACGACTCTGGGCGACAATGATGTGTCAATGTAGTTCATCAGTTGCAATAAATATATTACTCTGGTGGGATATGTTTTGTTTTGTTTTTGAGTTGGAGTCCCACTCTGTCACCCAGACTGGAGTGCAGTGGCCGCTCCCGGCCACCGCAGCCTCGACTTGCTGGGCTCCGGCGATCCTTCCGCCTCAGCCTTCCAAGTAGGTGGAACTACAGGTGCACGCTATCATGCCCGGCTAATTTTTTTGATTTAATGTAGAGATGAGGTCTTGCCAAGTTGCCCAGGCGGGTCTCGAACTCGCAGGCTCAGGCAATCCACTCATCTTAGCCTCCCAAGGCGTAGGATTACAGGCTGAGTCACCGAGCCCGGCTAGGAAATGTTAATAACAGTGGAGGCTATGTATATGTGGAATAGGGAGTGTTAAGAAAACCTCCGTGCCTTATATTTGAATTTTCTATGAATTTAAAACTGTTCTAAAAGATCAAGTATGTTAAAATAAATGATCATGTAGTAGATCTTGAATAAAGTCTAAACAAATATCAAAGAATTAAACATATTCTTTGAGCACAAGCAAGTAAATTAAAAATCAACAGAAAAAAATTAAATAGGAGTTATTTTGGGAATGCAAACGTACAAAATGAAGATTTGAGGAGGATGAAACCATCAGTGTGCATTTAAGTTAGGCAGGGAAAATTATACAATGTCACAGTGCCTAAGTCTAGGAAAGGCAATATTTTTTCTAAACGAAAGTGGTTAAAAAAATCACCTAATAAGAAAATGGAAAAAAAAAATTCTGATTAGAAGGTTTCAAGGAGTGAAATAATTATCCAAAATCATCAAGTTAGTTTATGGGTAAGCTGGGTCTAGAAACTCATGACTCTCAACCCAGTGCTTGTTCCACTACAACAGATTGACACCATAGGACATATCTGACTCAAGGCAGTAAATTAAGTATACTGAAGAAGACAAGAAAAAAGTGAAAAAATGGAAAGTCAGATCCAAGTATTCCAGTTGGCATGGCAAGGAATAGCCATAATTTCAAAATGGCTTTAACCTGAAAAGAAAGAAAGAGATTTGAGATTTGAAAGTGGATGAAATACAGAATTAATGGAAAATGATACAGGGTTCCCTATCTGGTAGTTTCAGGCTTGAGCTTTAGCCATTATGATTATAATTCAACATGCTTTAAAGTCTTAACTGACCATACTAAATAACATAAAATTATAACCTGTTGCAATAAGGTCAATTTTCTAATCTGTGCCCTAAAATTTCCTGAATTCACATCTAGTTATAACTGGGCAATACATTTATTGGTTGGGCGAATTTATTTTATGACTGCATTTAAAAAATATTTTTATTATGAACATTTTCAAAACTACAAAAATACTGTATAATAAATGAATTATCTTGTATCCATCATTTAATTTCAATAATTCACAACATTTTACCTTTAATATTTTACCTATTGTCAGTACCATCCATTTTTTTCTTTCTGGACTGGCTGAACTGATTTAAGATAAAGAACAGAAGCACTTTTGGAATAAGGAAAAAGAAAGAATGAAATATTTTCAATCTGCTATTCACTGAGACTTGAACCAGAAAAATTCTAGGCTGTGAGACAAACAAACAGAAAGACAACAACAATAGCAAAACCCACAAGAGTCAAGAATAATAAAGCTAAAGTCTATTAGTGAAATGGTCTAGATACATTATTTGACAATAAATGTAACTATTGTCTGAGGGGAAGAGATTTTAACAAATTATTTTTCAGCATGTTTTAGTCTGACACATAGAATGGCAGGAAAGAGAAGCTTCACTGATATAGCTTCTAGAGATAGGCTTATCTTCAAGGAACATAAACATTAATTTCACCATGTTTAAATTTACATAGTCACTATCTACCACATTCCACTAAATACCTGTACAAACAATAGTTTTCAGTATTTACAAAATTTCAACATCAAGAGTCAGTTTATTTTTAAGAATCAAGCTTTATTTTTATTTCCCATGAAGTCTGTGTTTTATGAGAAAGTTTCACAGTTTTAAAATTTTGAATTTTGAATTAGAATATAAAACGACTTTTGTGAAGCTTGATGGTCTTTTTTTGTAATTTTGATAAAACTACATATTTCTGGACCTTGAAGGAGTCTTCTGAGTATTTAGAATCATATTTTAGTTTCTAAACTAAAAGCTGAGGGGAGACTATTAGAAGCTGTCTATGCAGCAAATACATGCATATCTAAAACATCTTGATTGAAAAGAAAAGGTAAAAATGTCATGCTAAACTGTCTCAATTTTTGTGATAAAAAAGGCAAAAATTGACAGGTAGAGATAAGAGGCGAATTTCTAAAGGGATCAGGAGAGTTCGAAATGAAATAACTAGTGAGGCCCAAATGAAGTTTTAAAGCATGACTCTAAATATCCAAGATACATGTTCTTTTCCTCATATTTGGGCCTGCCCTATTGACTTTGATTGCAAGTCCAATGGACAGTGACTAATTCTCTATCTTCTTTAGCAAAATGTTAGCATATAGCTGTCTCTTGCTTCCCTTTCTCCCTTAGATGTAAAAAATGTTCATCAATCAAAAATATTCCTGTCTACATTTCATGTAAATCACGTCAAATCATGTCTCTATATAGTCCTGTATCTCTGAGATCCTTACTTCACCATGGATTTTAATTCAGTCAAAAGATATCGCAACCCCACAGTTCCTTTATTTGTCCAGCTTCTCCATGAAGTCTAAGCTCCTGCTTTTCCAATGGTTTCTCTATAAAGACTTTCTACATATTAATCCTATTCTTTATCCTTATGACTAGACATTCTGAGTAACATATTTGTTACAGATTATCCATTTTAAGTATTCACTGATTCTCATCCTCTACTGACAATCACCTTTCCACAAAACTATGTACACATAGCTAGATTACTTACTAACTATGGCTCACCTCTCCAAGTTCTGCCTTGTCTACACACTAATTTCCAGTGTCAAACATCCATTCTTTTTTGTTTTTTTTTTTTGAGTTGGAGTCTCACTGTCGCCCAGACTGGAGTGCAGTGGCCGCTCCCGGCCACCGCAGCCTCGACCTACTGGGTTCCGGCGATCCTTCTGCCTCAGCCTTCCATGTAGCTGGAACTACAGGCACACGCTACCACACCCGGCTAATTTTTTGATTTATTGTAGAGGTGAGGTCTCGCCTGCCCAGGCGGGTCTCGAATCTGCGGGCTCAGGCAATCCACTCACTTCAGCCTCCCAAAGGCGCGGGATTACAGGCTGAGCCACGTTCTTGAGGCAAAGATATACTAATCAAAAAGTCAGAACCTAGTAGTTTATCACAAAACTCTAATAATTGTGAAAAACATGCACGACTTTTCATAAAGTTCAAACTATTGCTTCTTTCCAAATAATAGTTCTGTGCACCATGCCAAGATACACCTCTTTCTATGGCATCCAACCCAGGTCAGTGATAATTTGTTCTACTTTCTCAGATTTACATTGTCCTGATATCTGGTCAGCACAAAGGAGAAGTATTAGAAGTCTCATCATATATCAGTTCTTTGCCAATCTCTTAATATTTCTGAGGGTACCTATTTTAATTCATCACAGGTGAACTTCTTTCTACATAACATTTAATCTTCACATAATTTAACAATTAATATCTAGAATGGCAGATTAATAGTTGAAGATATTAATATATGACCTATTAATGAAACATTTATTTATCTATCCGATCATGTAATTTATTTAAAAAAACAAAATAGATACAGAAAATAGAAAACAAAGTAAGCATTCTAGAAAAGGGCAAATGAGGGAGGGAGGTTCCACCAGTCAAAGTTAAATATGTCCTGAGACCTAACATATGTCACATATACAACCAGCCAATTACTCAAAACAAGTGACCAGACATCCAGTCTATCATTTCCAAGGCAATTTTACATGCTTCTCCAAGGTTATGTACTTTATATTCCCTGTTTCTTTTCAAGATTGGCTTTGATGTTAATGTTTAACTTCATTCTCCTGAATTAAAATATGGCACTGGGACAGGATTGAGGGAAGGCTGAGGTCTCTAAATTATCATCAAGTTAACTTGGTAGAAGGATAACTCAGTGAAGATTTCACAAGGCAATGGTCCTTAGCACTACTTGGACACACCATCTGAATCCCTATTAAACAAGCTTTCAAGTTATCTTAACTCCTCTTGGCCTTTGTTTCCACATCTGTAAAATGGGGACATAATGTACCCCATGGAGTTTAAAGGAACAAATGAGTTAAAATATGTTAAGAACTTAAACACTGTCTGGCATTACTGATATTAAAGAGCTGATAATGATATTAATAATCCCTGAATGAATGTGATTTCATTGAGTAATTTATCTTTACAGTTATAAAAAGCTGCTAAAAGTAATGTAGGTGAATAGTATATGTTTTATATTATGTTAAAATTAAAAACTATGATGTAAACTTAGAATCTTAAAACAAACAGATTTAATTTGTAATGGTATTTCAAATGAATTAATTTGAATATTATAAGACTGGCATTACATTTTGTTTTTTTGTTTGATTGTTTTGTTTTGTTTTTTGCCTTTAAATCTCACAGGCTGGCATTATCAACAAACTGCAAGCTAAAATAAGCAGTTACTGTAAGAAATGCTTTGAATAACATTGAAGATATTTTAAAGATATATACATTGGCACTTAAGAGATTGACACTTAAGAAAAAGATGCAATTCAAAAGATGTGTTGTAGAGAGCTTGCTCTACTACACATAAGGACTTATTATGAAACTCTACTAATTAAGAAAATGTTTTACTGGTGTAGGGATCATAAAATCAACCAAGAGCACAGAAGAGACAGTCTATAAACAGACCTTTGCATACACAGACCCTTGCTATACAAGACCCAGTACGGCAAATCACTGAGGAAAGAGAAAAACATACAATAAATGTAGTTGGAAAATTCTGAAAAATTTAGATTTTTATCTCCACATATCAATCCAAAAAACCCCCTCAGAGAATGATTTACTAAAAGAAGACAGGAAAAGTGCTATCCATGAAAGAAAATAATAAGTATGAACACATAAAAATTAAGATTTTTCTGTCTATTTCACCATAAAGGAAGTGAAAAGACAAGCTAAAAAGGAGAAGAGACAGAATTAGTGTCTAGAATATATAAGGATCTCACACAAACCATTAAAAACTAGAGGGAAGAAGAAAAATAGGTAAACGACACAAACAACAATTTCACAGAAGAAAACACACACACATACATGTTCACAGCCTCATTGGTAAATAAGAAAATTCAAATCAAGACCACATTGAGATTTTCTTTTAATCTACTCAGGTGGCAAAAATTAAGAAATCTGACAATGCCACGTGCTCAAGAGAATATGGGCCAATTAGGAAATTTTATATATTGCTGGTGGATGTGTAAATGGATAATACTATTTTAGAAAAATAATTTGGCAATCTCTTGCAAAGCTGAGATTTACATACCTTATGACATAGTAATTTCAATCTTAGTATTGACTCAAGAGGACGTCTTACACACGTCACTAAGAGATATGTACAAGAATATTTATTCCAG
Source organism: Carlito syrichta (assembly GCF_000164805.1). Classification (NCBI taxonomy): domain Eukaryota; kingdom Metazoa; phylum Chordata; class Mammalia; order Primates; family Tarsiidae; genus Carlito; species Carlito syrichta. Next base: position 421,235 of record NW_007211796.1, on the reverse strand, counting down.
TATTATTTATAGCTGCAAAAAAAGGAAAACAACTCAAAGGTCCACTGTGGTATAGTCACAAATATTATATGGAATTGAAAATGAAATCTACAAGTTACACAACATGGGTGAATCCCAATAACTTAATATTGAGAGAAAAAAACTCAGAAAATTCCAAGAGGCAACTTCAGCATGCTATTAAAGTATTATTTAGTCACACATCTATAAGTGGTAAAGCTATATATATATATTATTTTATTTAAAAATAATGGACTAACACAAATTTTAGGATAGTGGCTACCACTGGTTGGAGGAGTATTGGTGTGAGTATAAAAAAATCACATAAATAGAATAAAATTATTTTTAATGTTCTAATAGTTTGGTTGGGTCTTGGGTTTATAGGTATTTATTTTTATGTATAATAACAAATGAGTGAACAAAATTAATAAAATAAAATAGGATGATGCATGGAACAGTGATTATGAACCATATTATATTAACCATTTCTGAGCATTTAAACCTAATTTTTAAAAATGACAAATGCTTTAGCAATACTTCTCACACTTTAATGTACATATGAATGTCCTAGAATATTGCTAAAATAAATATAATAAAGTCTGAGATGAAATTTGAGATTCTGCATTCCTAGGTGATATGATGCTGGTGGTACCACTGAATCTGTATTACCTAGTCATTTCCAAACATGAAAGGCTAGGGAAGATAAAAAAGATTGAGACTATTCAAGTCATCGATAAGTGTAAAGACTTGTAAATGTATACATTTAAACAAATAAGCATTTTTATTTGGTCAACTTAAAACCTACTTTTACAAAAAAGGAATAGAAAAAAAAAAACACCACCATAGTTTTAATACAAAGCATCAGAGATGCAACAAATTCAGAGACTTGAAAGATAAACTAAACAAACTGAACCGTCCACTGAATAAGATAATAGGTGCCATACTTTGGAAGGCTTACTGTAGTGCCAAGAAATAATGATTCAGTTTCAGTCTATTCCAAAGAGAAGCATATCTTAATAAAAGGTACTGGAATTGGGGTTACTCTGAAGTGAAAGATACTTCTTTCCTAAGTTACAAAAACCTGAAAGAATATTAAGAGTTAAGGGAGGATCACTTTGGTTTCTTGAGGATTTGAATAAACAGATCACTTGAATTTTCCATTTCTGTGTTTTCTACAAAATTGGAACTCACAATTCAGAGAGCTATCATTGTTGGTTAATTTTCTTGAAAGGTAGCAGAAAAGGAATACAATTCAGAGATGACTGGCAATGACATACGCAACCATTAATGCACAAAGTCCTACTACTCTAGTAACACTACTATCATAAAACAAGAGTGAAGAAATGTATTTTAAAAAACACAATTGCTGTTAATTTTATATTTAATAGAGATAATCAATACACAAGTAGAAAGTGAAAATGTTTGATTTACTAGAATGATTTCATTAAGCAAAACACACAATATCAAAGAATTAATTCAGGTTGTTTTTATTATTAGTTTTGCCTAAGTTCTATGTGAAGAAATGAAAAAGAAAGACTGCTGTGCCTTTTAAGATCTATGTTTTCAGCTTTCTCATTGTGCCCATTACTGGAAAAATAGTAGAAAGACTAAAGATTAGACTAGTGAAATGCAGGAATATTTATGAAGAAAGCTAAATTACTGGGGCAAGAAAATTTTAAAATGGGGACATATTCTTGGAAAAAGAGTCAGGTAAAATATAGAGTTAGACAGATAAGCTCATTCTTTCCACTTTCTCCAAACTAGAATCTAGATGCCTTTAATAGTTCAGTATAGACTCTAGTGCCAGGGTCCCCATTCTATACTCGTCTGTGGTCTGTTAGGAACTGGGCCACAAAGCAGGAGGTGAGTGATGGGCCAAGGAACAAAGCTTCATACATAAATACAGGTGATATTTACAGCCATTCCCCATCGCTTGCATTATCACCTGAGCTCTGGCTCCTGTCAGATCAGCTGTGGTACTGGATTCTCATGGTAGCAGGAATCCTATTGTGAACTGCCCACGCAGGGATCTAGGTTGTCTGCTCCTTATGAAATGCTAATGCCTGATGATCTAAGGTGGAGCTAAGGCAGTGATCTAGCACTGGGGAGCAGCTGCAAATACAGATTAAAATTAACAGTGAGGTTTGACTGCACAGAGACTATAATAAATCAATTGCTTAAAGACTCATATCAAAGCCCTATCAGTGAGTTGTGAGTTGATGTACTTTAATTGTACAGCTGCATCTGGCGGCAGGTTTTAAGTCAGAATCTGACACTTATTTTAGTACATGCATGATCTGCCCATTATTTTATTTACCACTCCCGTTCATGGCTCTTTTTTTTATGGGGAGTTGCATAATTATTTCATTATATATTGCCATGTAATTATAATGAAAATAAAGTGCACAATAAATGCTGTGTGTTTGAATTATCCCAAAACCATACCCCCCAGTCCATGGAAAAATTGTCTTCCATGAAACCGGTCCCTGGTGCCAAAAATATTTATTATTTTACTCTATTCTCACAAAGATTGTGTAAAACAAATGAGGAAAATGTCACCATCACTTTTTAAAGATCAAGATTCTAAGACACAGGAGTTGCACAATTTAATTACAATCATATTATATGCTGACTTCCAGTTATGTTTTTTCATCCAATATCCTTAAATACTTTTATTTCTATATTCCATTATTTTGTTGAAATTATTATTGTATCTGTAATATACTAAGTCAAATCAGCAAATATTTATCAGTCAACTTCTATGTGCAAGGCTCCAATTTAAGCAAAATTGACATTAATTTATTTGTGACATTAAAAAGGATAATATTAAAATTATTTAACAACTTACACTAAAGGTACCAACTAAGGAAAATGAACATGGAATAAAATAAAGCATATCCCCTAAGTCTTACCAAGGAATACTAGTTGCAAGTCATGATGTGGGTATAACTGATCCCAAATTAGAAATCATTTGTAGATAAGTTTACTTGGAATGAAATGTTAGAAGATCATCTAAAAATTTAAGAGAACACAGAGAAAATGCTAATAGCATCATCACTAGCAATAAATGTTGATCCCATAAGACAAGCAAAATTTTTAAATGCCAAGAGGCAAAACTTCACTGTTAAGATGCAAAATGAGATATATACTTTCATTTTTTCCACAAAGATAACCAGTTATGCCAGGACAATTAATTTAAAAAATCCATCATTTTCCAACTAAATTGTCATCTGTTTTAGAATTTGCTAATATTTTCCACCGATCTATTAGCTATTCCTATACTATTACCATATTGTTTTGATTAGCTGACTTTGTAATATGTTCTAGTATATATAATGCAAGTCTCTCTTCACTGCTTTTTCATAGTTACTTGCCTTTAGGCAGCACTTAAAATAACATGGTTTAATTCAAAAAAGAAAAAAACAATTCCTGAGATTCTAATTGGAATTGCATTAAATAAATGTATTAACTTGGGAAGTTAATTATTGGGAAGAATTAACATTTTTGTTACTGTTTCTCATCCTAAACCATAGTTTTAACTATGCTAAAGTATGTAGAACATACTTTAAATTCCTTGCAAATTTTAGTACATTCACAAGGCATAAATATCACCATCTACTTCCAGAAAACATTTCTATTACCCCAAAAGAAAACCCTGTACTTATTAAGCAACCACTCCCTCATCACCCACAAACAGTAATCTATTTTCTGACTCCATGTACTTGCTTATTCTGGACATTTTATATAAATAGACTCAAGCAACATACGGTCTTTTGTGTCTGGCTTCTTTCACTACACATATTTTCAAGGTTCATCCATGTTGTAGTATGTATCTGTACTCAATTCCTTTTTATTTCTGAATACTCCATTCTAAAGATATACCATAGATGGATAATTTTTATTCATCCATTCAGCAGTTGATGGAATTTGAGTTGGTTCCATTTTTTTGTCTATTATGAATAAAGTTTCTATAAATATTTGTATACAAATTTTGTGTGAACACATTGTCAGTTTTCTTGAGTATGTACCTCAGAGTGGAACTGATGGGCTCATTTTATTTTCATCTTCCTTAATAACAAAGGCCTTTAAGTCTATCCATTATTGAAAATGGTTTTAGCTATTTTCTTTTTCTTTCTCCTCTCCTCTCCTCTCCTCTCCTCTCCCCTCCCCTCCCCTCCCCTTCCCTCCCCTCCTCTCCTCTCTCTCTCTCTCTCTCTCTCTCTCTCTCTCTCTCTCTTTCTGAAAGCAGGATTTATTGAAGACAGAAAAGCTCCCACAGCGGGAGGGGGCCCAAAGGGGTTGCCCAGTTTTAGCTATTTTCCATAAGTTTTACATAAAATATTTTCCTTTTCATTGTTTTCCAGGTTACTTCCTCCTTATCCAAGAGCTATCTAGGAATGCTTTCTTTCATTTCTATGTAATTGAAGTTTTACAAACAATCTTCTAGAAAAACTTTTAAAATTCTAATTATGCTAGCTAAAAATCAGAGATACATGCTTGCAGAATCTCTGCTTTGTAAAATTGATAAAGTTTGCTTAGTGGTCAAGTAAAGAGACATTCAAACATATTTTTTAAATGTCAGATTCTATATATATATTAAACTGTTTCTTAATTAAATTATTCTATTTCTCTTAGTCAATGTTTGTGTGTGTTTAAACTGAACTGTCTGGACCTTTCTGATAATTTGTTCTTTATGTACCTTTCTGCTATAAAATCTGCTACATACAAATTTATGTGTTTATTTTCTTCATAAACTATGCCTTTTCATATAATATCCATTTCTCATCTTTTAGTACTTTTAACTTCAAATTCTATCGTTTCATATGAATGTTGTCACTCATGTTTTTTTTTTTTCCTTTATTTGCATTTGCCTGGCATCTTTATGCCCATTGTTTTACAATAAACTTTTCTTCATATCTTTGCTTTCAATGTTTTTCTTGTAATATAATTTGGCTGGCTTGTTTTTAGTGTAATCTGATATTATATCTTTTAATGGAAGAATTTAGTCCATCTACATTAAGTGTAATAATTGATGTGCTGAATTATATATCTTCCAATTACTTTATATTTCTTATTTAACACTGTTTCTTCATTCCCCTTTTTGTGTTTTTTTGCTTAAGTGGCTATACAGTCTATTATCTCCTAGTAAATATGGAAGTTCTAATTGATGTTTCATTGCATTAGGGATTTTCTTCCTCTTCCCTACTTTAAGAAACAGATCAATATATGTAAAGGACACTTCCTCTGCACCCCTCAACAAAAGGTCTTATCTCACCTTTCTCCTTCTCCTAAATAAATTAGATCTTTAAAATATTTTCATGTCCCTCCTTCTTCTCTTTCTCCCTTCTCCTCATCTCCCAGCACCCATTTTCCTCTTTTTTTACTTTCCAGCTGCCTACTCACTCTATCTTCTAAATTCTGATGAGACAGGTTAGCACATTAAAAATTTTCCCAAGGTTATGTGGTCCTTTTAAGTGCCTAAAATTACTCATTGTATTTCATATGCTAGTCACTTATGATGAAATTGTACACACACATAGACACATATACAAATGCTCATTATTCACCACCATTTTCTTTCCTCTTAATCTTCCTCATCTTGAAATCTTTGTTCTAGTTCATTTGTTTCCTTATATACATTCCCAAGTATTTTCTCAGATTGAACATCATCATTATACACACTAAGATTTTGCTAAATCCCTAAATGTGTTTCTTTCTCGTTGGCTAGCAAATGATAATTCGGGGGCATGGAGATTCTTGAATTATAGTCGTGTGTGTGTGTGTGTGTGTGTGTGTGTGTGTGTGTTGCATTCTGCAGATGTCATGCTACTATTTTCTGATTTCCAGTGTTATAAATATGCAGATATGAAGTCCTATGATATTTTGATATTTTTCCCCTCTAAAGAAATGTGTTATAGTTGGGAGTTTATGTTTCATTTTTAGACTTTAGAAGTTTCATCAGGATATACTTAATGTGTCTTTTATTTCAATCAAGACCATAAACCAGTAAACCTTTTCAATTCACAGACTGATTTTTCTTAATCTTAGAGTAATTTTGTTAGTTTTTTTAAATTTTACCTTTCCTTCATTTATTCCAATTTCTCCCTCTGTATTTCCTGCTACTCAAAGTCTTAATTTCAAGGTCTATCCTCCATACCACAAGATGTTTGTACCCAAACTCTTCATTATGTTTTCCTTCTGTTCTGTGTACTTTGGTAGATTTCTTGCATTTGGTCTTTCAATTTATTAATTCATCCTTCAACAGTAACCATGCTCTCCTTCTATTTGTCCACAAAGTTTTTCGATTGAGATATTTTTCTTAGTATCCAAAATTTTTTTGTTCTTTATTTGAATTTCCTTAAACGTTCCTAATTTTTTGTTCAGATTCAGGTTTCATCTATTTTTGCCAGCAATACTAGTTGCCTGGGGTGTGTACTCTGATTTTCCTCTCACTTGCTACTGGGTCTCCTCAAATGGATTGTTATTTTTTCATTAACTCACTGAAGCTCAGGTCTGGTTGTTGGATTATCCTAAATGGCAGAAGTATCACAGGTGGTGAAAAGTAAAGGTAGACAGGCTGTCAGCTCTCTGCCAACGGACATGGAAAAGATCTCTGTTGTCTTATCGCTATTTCTTTTTAGCCTCAAGGGACAGAGAAGACTCTGCCAGCACATTCAGCTACTTTAGTTTTTTAGCTAGTTGGAGAGACTTGGATACTTAAAAATGGGTAAATATTGATCTTCTCCTATAAGGGTTCACAAACCTCTGAAGCCCATGCTCTTCTTCTTAATATCTACTGCTTCCTAGACTCCAGCGCCATTCTCGAGTTCCTTGCCCAACTGAAGGTAGAAAACTTTCAAGGTAGTTTTACTCTGCCCAGGTGCCATGGCAGTTGTTCACAGATCTCAGCAGTCATTTGATTCAGAAAGGCAGGTAGCTTGGGATCAGAAGTGAAGGGGAAGATAGTCATATATAGGTACATATAGGTACTTTGTTTTCAAAATCCTTAATTTCAAAAAAGTCTAAGGTAGGGAAAGTATATGGGTCCAAGTTGTGTCTGGACGTCATTATATTTATTTCTAAGAATCAAGTTTCCTCAGAAAGCATATTCCTAAATATACAAAATCACACTATATTCTCTGCATGCTTTTAGACATAGATACCAAAATATACTACAGCTATTAATCACTTTAAATAAGCTTTAATGCAATTCCAGTTTTAATTATTCCATGACATAATTATATTTTCTTTCGAAAACAACTTCAAATCAATTTGCTATAGTTTCAGCTAGTAGAAAGACAAATTATGACACTGGCCAATCAAGTAAGTTTCCCAATGTGTACTAGAAAGTCTTATAAAGAATCATGTCAGTTGTTAAAGAGGAATAACCTGTGTCCTAGATGAGGTTTACATGATGTTAGCTTCCATGTTGTTTACAGTCCAATTAGCTTTTTTGCTTTCTAGACAAGCTAATGACATAGCAATAATATTAAAGTGTTTAACTGGACTAGACTTCTAAATAACTCAGACAATAAGGTAAAATAATGTAAAAATAAGGTAAAATTATGTGTTAATATGTGAAATTTTATGAACAGTCTTTCTTTCAGGAAATAGGAAGCTAATATAAAATGTTCAAAATCTCAGTTGCAATCTTTAAAATACAAAAAATATTGTCGTTTCTTTGTTCCACTATCCAGATAGTAATCATATAGGATATGAAATTTGGATTTCATCCTTAAATCAGTAGATAATGTAATTCTGTGTACTCTATTCAACACAATAAATATCCTGAATTGATTGTAGTAGTTTTGCTTTACCATTGATGGGTAATATCTGATATAACTCTTTTCTGACTCATGGTAAATATAACTTTTTATTGGAAGTTCTGCCATGATAGCATTTCATTAAGCACCTAAAAGGATAAAAAATCATGAGCACATGTAAAAATGTTTGGATCTTGGAAAACTACAGAGAAAGGTTATAATAGGTGGTAACTAGTTTTAAAAATGCTAAATTTGAACCAGAGTTAGTAGAAAATAAGCAAATAGCCTGGAAAACAAGAATCAATCTTCCTAGGATTGACACAAAAAAGCCTAATCAACCAACATTTACTGAATTCCTCCTGTGTGCCAAATATTGTGCCAGGTACTAAAAAGTTACAAAGATGAATAAAGCATGGTACCTGTCCTAAAGGAACTGTAGATAAGTTTAGTATAATTCTAAACATTACTTTTGGTGAATGTCAAAGAATTTGAGTTATGAGTTAAACTGCATATAAAACACCAAATTGAATCAAATTCCCTTTACACCAGATGTACCCATTTTTGCATAATAAAACTCATCTTTACACATATGATAGAAACATAGTTATGTTTCTATTAACAAAAGCACAGAAAAACAATCACCATTTATCTATGGCTTTTATACATTTTGGTAATTCACTTTATAACAAATGTTGAGACTGTAATGTAGAATATCTGAATCAGGAGGATCTGGAATCCTCTTTATTTTTTCCCATACTGCTTTCCAGCTCAAATCACCCCTTCACCATAGTAATGCCTTGTTCTCAACCGCTTTCTAGAACAAGAAAGATTATTAAAAGCATGAGTTTTCAAAGGTACTTCTCTGAGGATTAGATATATAAAGGACAGTGAGATACAACAACACAGCTGTTAAGAACACTAGTTACCACAGGATATCAAAAGAACACGAACAAAAGAGTAACACTGACAATGAACCTGAAGGGGAAAATACCATGCATGCACTGATGTTGAAAATTTCTCCAGCTTTATGTATTTTTCAGTGATGTATGCATTTAAACCATACAAAATGATTATTGTACTAAATTACCTAATGCACTAAAAGAATGAAGGAAATATCAGAGATACTGTCACAAGCAAAAATGAAGACATAAGGAATGGTATAGCACTTTCATTATTCTTTGACTCCATTCAGATGATACAACTCATGTATGTAATATAGGTCAACAATGAATATTACCTTTTAAAAACTTTTAGAAGTAAAATTATAAATTTTACCTTTCCTAAGTGGTGAATATCAAAGAATTTGAGTTATGGGTTAAAATTGCAATATAAAACTCCAAACTGAATCAAATTCCCTTTATACCAGATGTACTCGTTTTTACATAATAAAACTCATCATTACACATTTAACAGAAAGAAACAGAGTTATGTATAATCCAACCCCTTTATCTACAGGGGTATATATGTATACATGGCATACATATCTGTTTATACTTGGTTTGAAGTTATTTAAATTATTTGAAAGAAAAATTCATTCTAAAAATGACAATAATTCTTCTTCATTCATTCATGCTGGCTATACTAAATATGATACAAATTCACTGATTTTACCTGGGCTGATCATTTGAGACTACACTCTGATGGAAATGCATTTATACTATCAAATAAAACTGAACATTTATTTCAGTAAAGTCATGAATTAAGGAAAAAATAAACTTACACAAGAAAAAGTCTAAACTGTATTCCACTTTAAGCCTGGTAAAGCCTGGTTTAAAACTCCATGAATATGGGAAAGAGATATCCAACAAATCCTCAGTAAAACTAGCAGGTGTTTTCTTATTTTTGAAAACTGAACAGCAAACAGTAACTTATAAACACGTCTAGAAACAGTGATTTCAGAATTGGGTGGCATAGAGTAGGCATCTGATAAGTGGTTTACAATATTGGTTATTGTGCTAAATTGTATTTCTTTGTAATGCATGTAAACTTACTATTTCTAGGTTTGCATTAATGGTCATGGTTTTGTACCAAAAGCATAGCAGTCTTTGTATCCCAAATTCTAGGTAACCCATATTTAAGCCAGTTATTGGTTTCTGAAACAAATGTAATCACAACAAACAATAAGAGCCTTCCAAAATGAGTAGAACCTGTGTTTAAATATATTGCTTCTGTTCTACCTCACCCTTATTTCTGTATGATCCCTGGTTCTTGATTACTCAGTCTGATTTGAATTTGCTTTCTTTTTTGACCCCTGACCTGCTCCTACTCATATTTTCACAGCCTGCTTTAACATGGTACCCAGTTCCACTCTGTCCATGGAACTAATTCAGGCAGCAGCTACCAAGCCCATTCACTGTAAAATCTTTGAACAAATTCTCTGTGAGCATTTGTAATTCTTGACTAAAGAGTTAAATATTAAAAAACAGACTCTACCATAGCAACCTGTCTTCTCACAACTCTTTCACCTTGTGCCCTTCTCTAGAATCTTCTCCAAACATACTACATCTTCCTTCAAATAAAATCACCAGTACAAATCTGGGCAAGCACTGCATGAAAATAAGCCCAAAATAGAGGTCTAATGGGATGGTGATTAAGAGCTTAGGTTTTCCAGAGCTACACTCAAGTCTGAAATCCCATCTGTTTATGTACTAGCTGTGTCACTGAACAAGATACTTACCCTTTCTGAGCCTTAGGTTATCTTTAAATTTGAGATAATAAAGGTACCTGTCTCCTAGGATTGTGGAATTAACTGAAAAAATGCAGATAAAACCAATGCCTGACACAGAGTAAGAGCTCAATAAATGTTGCTTACTATTGGTGGTATTGCCAATATTATTGTTTAGTACAAGGATAGAATGCGCTTAATTTTCTTTTCACTGTACTTTCTACGAATAATTCTGCTAGTCTTTTTGGCACCAATTGTCTTTTTAAAAGTTACAGTAATTCCTTAATACATGTGCTGTGTATTAGTTAACATGCTCAAATCTGCATCCCTTAAGCACATATCAATATTTGTTCCATTATTTGCATGCTTTGAAGTGCTCATACAATAGGTGATCTAAAATTCTTCTCACAATTCCCCCCGATTAGCTAGACATTTGGTAAGCTAAAATAGCTCAGCATTACCTAATATATTGGAGAGTTTATGGTATATTTTCTCTATGAGATGATTTATAAAATGTTACATGATCAGTACCAGGAACATCTGGAGCTGTGGGTGGGTGTGAGGAAAGGGGAGGATTCAGGACTGTATAGCTTCCCACAGACTGCTGTTTCCATTTGTGAACACCCAGTGTTTGGTAGGTTTAAGTCTCTCAATACCATCCAAACAAATAAAAGGAATGTGAGTCAACTGAAAAGAAAGAGTGAAATTTTAAATGAAAACTTTCAGATTATCATTAAAAATCTATCAAGTAGGTACACACAAACTGTGGGTAGTTGTTTCTTTCTATATATAACAGAGCAGTATTTGGAAAGTCCTTTCTAACACAGATTTCTTTCATCTCTTGCACCAAAATAGTCTATTTATTTGCCTACCCTATCATCTCTCCTATGTAAATCTATCCATGGATGGATATAATATAGGATCAAAATCCAAATGCAGTAGTTAAAAATTACCAATTTTATAACATCTGTGCAGAGGTAGTTCCTGATTATGCAAAGTATATCCATGTTTTTGCTTGAAGAAGAGAGTCACAAAAACCATTTAGCTTTTTTCTTTGAATAAATACATTTATCTTGTAAAATTAGAAAATGTGAGTTAATTCATTTTGTTATTACCTGCATCTCCAGTTAGCCTTATGCTGGATGAACTGTAAAGAATTAAGTTTACAAATTCTATTATCAATATAGCTTCCTGAATTAAGGAGAGCTGGCAAAAAAATTATGTAAACTAATAAATTTATTATACTAGGCCAACTAAAAAAAAGTACTTAATATTATATATCTATACTTACAAAGTAGTGTGCTATGTTTGAAAGCAAGAATCATCGAAATGAAACTTCCATTCAGGACTAAAAGTAAAAAGCAACGTCAAATACTCTTTCTTGGTGCTCTAAATATCACTTCCAGTAATACTACTAGAAGCTAAAATAATGACTTAAGTGTTAAAGAAAACAAATAATTATATTCAGTTCTAACAAATATGAAGTGCTCATATAATAGGTGATCTAAAATTCTTCTCACAATTCCCCCCGATTAGCTAGCCATTTGGTAAGCTAAAATAGCTCAGCATTACCTAATATATTGGAGAGTTTATGGTATATTTTCTCTATGAGATGATTTATAAAATGTTATTAGAACTGAAAATAAAGCTGAATATGAAAAATCTAAAGTAGAGATCCATACAGATTATGTGACATGCCCAAGATTACACAACTAGTTAGTGGCAGCACTAGACCTAGAACAATGTCTACTAACTCTACATTCAAGATTTGACAATGTGCAATAAAGCAAAATAATTAAATTTAAATTTAATATATGAGAGACTAAAAAGGTAGACGTTGTCCCCTGCAGTTAAAAACCTTTGGAGCCGGGCTTCATGGCTCAGCCTGTATAATCCCAGCACTTTGGGAGGCCAAGGTGAGTGGATTGCCTGAGCCCGCGGGTTCGAGACTCGCCCGGGGAAATTGGCGAGGCCTTGTCTCTACAATAAATCAAAACTAGCCAGGTGTGGTAGCCCACACCTATAGTTCCAGCTACTTGGAAGGCTGAGGCAGAAGGATCTCCAGAGCCCAGCAGGTCGAGGCTGTGGTGGCCGTCAGCAGTTGGGTGACAGAGTAAGACTCCAATTCAAAAAAAAAAACCGGTCGGGCTCGGTGGCTCAGCCTGTAATCCCAGTACTTTGGGAGGCCGAGGTGAGTGGATTGCCAGAGCCCACGGGTTCGAGACCCACCTGGGCAACTTGACAAGACCTCATCTTTACAATAAAAAAAAAAAAAAATTAGCCAGGCGTGGTAGCGCACGTCTGTAGTTCCAGCTACTCGGAAGGCTGAGGC
>NW_007211796.1:403666-408347 GCF_000164805.1 Carlito syrichta | reverse complement strand
CTGAGGCAGAAGGATCGCCGGAGCCCAGCAGGTCGAGGTTGCAGTGGCCAGGAGTAGCCACTGCACTCCAGTCTGAGTGACAGAGTGAGATACCAACTCAAAAAAATAAAAAAATAAAATAAAAATGACTTCTATTTATTTGATTTTATATTCTTTGGAAAATACATGTAAAATACTATGAAATTATAAAAACTGCTTACAAGTAATGAAAATTAGAAAGAAAATTTGTGCTTTTGCTTAAAATCAAAACCATGGAAAAGGTTATTTTCTTAAAGGAAACTGGAGATCTATTGAGAGTGTGTATGTATATGTGTAAATGAGAGAGACACAGACAGACATGGGGGGAGGGAGGGAGGGAAGGAGAAAGAGGGAGGGAGAGAGGGAGAGAGATGGGAGACAGAAAAAGAGTGAGAAAGGGGAGGGAGAGAAAGTGTGGCAGTGATCTTTTGTTTTGTAAATTGTTGGAGGTTCTCCTAGTTTCCTTTTGCAATGGACATCTGTGTTCTAAAAATGAAGGTACACTAAAATGAATTTGTGATAATTTATAATACACTGAAGTATAAATAAATAAATTTCTAGAAACTAATGACAGTAAGAAAGAGTACCAAGAATTTCAGAACTAAAAATCCAAATCTTTGTAATACGTGTTGAATTAGAAATAAAGAACACCTTTAAAAATGTCAAAAGTAATTAAAAAGATTAAATTAGTACACTCAACTCTCTAAACCTTGTGTATATTTTTCCTAAAGTGCATATTCATGAGCCAACAGTAAAGACAGGCTGGCTGCTTTGTTTGACTATAGTTCTGTTTACCTCATACTGTCAAGAATAGATTTTGACACTCACAGTATTAATATTGCTATTTTTATTGATATAATTAACAATGCTATAAATAATACCTTGGCCTTCCATATCTAAGTATGCCATTACAATCAGCAATGTTAAGGCTTTTTTTTTTTTATGTTACGTCTTAGAAACAGACTGCTGGCCCAAAGAACCAAAGTAACCTCATGACGTGGATATTACTGAAAAAAAAAAACATTACCCTGTCAATAGAAACTACTGTTTTGTGTATAACTCCACTAAACAAACTAGTTTATATTTGTTTGAAACTAAAGTTTCTCACCAATCTGCTGTTTCAATTTCACATCACACCATATTGTACCTAAAACAGGCAATCTGGATTCCTGTTGCTACTTTTTTTTCCCTCCAAACAGCTCAGGAATGGGTTTGAAATACAAGACTCGAATATAAAAAGCAAAAGAATGAAGATACCGAAAATCCAGAATGGGTGGGTGAAAATAAGTACACTTGAAACCATTTGTATAATTGTTAGTGGGTGGCCCACTTGTGAGTTTTTGATTACCACATGAAAGCAAATCAAAACATATTTTATCTTTCCTCTAGATCACATCAGCTGTGACAATAACCTTATCTAGACCTTGAATAGTTTGTTCATAAAACAAAGTGGGTGACTGACCCAGGGCATATTCAACACAGAGTATGAAGGTCAAAAGAAAATGACAATACAATTCAAAACAAGTTTGTGGAAATTTTAGAATAGTATATTAAAACCTTTCTTTGTCTCTATCACTTGACAGATGGTTAGCCCTCACACAGCCTAGTATCTCTGGCAAAGAAATGACTGTGTCTAGCCAATAACACCCCAAATTTTGACATAAAATGCACTATACACATACTTAGACTTACCTTATAAATATGAATATTAACACATTTAGTCATAGGTATTTTATTACTATAAAAATTTGACAGATCTCAAGATTTTACCTTTTATCCTATGAATACCTTTTGAAATTCAACTATCGTATGCGGATTGAACTCCGCACTCCAGATTTCATTCGTTTTATGGGCTGCTTGGTAATCATGATTTAAAATAAAAACTTCCAAAATACATTTTAGCCCAAAAGTATCACAAAATTTACAAAAATTTAATTAGCTTATGTTTCTATGTCACCCACAGAAAAATTTCAGTAAATAACAAAGTGGGTTATACAAAATCATCTGAGAATTTTAAATGTATTCCATGTCAAGGACTTTAGGGCAGGAATAGATTTATCTAGTACTGAAATATGTTTTTATTTAAAAACTGTTCATATATAAATACACATACACACACATACATCTGATCAACCATGCATACTAGAAAATAAGAAAAGTTCTTAAGCATTCTTCCACTCTGCTCTTAGGAAAAAAATTCAACTGAAACAACATATTCCATTAGTTATAAAGTCTCTGTTTCCTCCTAAATCTTCCTATTTATAGCTTTCAGATTCTGGCAAGCCTGTATACAAATAGCCAGAGGCAATTGCAAAGTACTCTAAAGTGCATTAATATGTACCCTTTCTGGAAGCGGTTGATTATGCTCCAAAACAGCATAAATAGAGATCTAATATAGGTACAGAGAGAAAAGCCCTCCACAGCACAGAATGGGAGGATTGGGGGAGGGAGAACTGTGTATAAACAAAGATTTTCCCATGTAAGGACTGAACTTGTATTGGGCTAACAAAGTAAGACTCATCATAACAAAGAAAAATAATAAAAAATCAGAACCTATTATTGGAGAACTATGAACTAGGTTTTGGAAAGGTAAGACACCTACTACTTGAAGTCACAAACTCAGCATTGAATCACATACTCCTCATTTAACCAGGCACTAAATTTCCTTCTGTTAGAAACCGAGGATTTTTACACCTACAGATTCAATAATTAGATTTAAAGTATTGCTAAAGTCTTCTGTAATGTTCCTCTTGCATTACAAATGGTCTATTAAAGCAGAAAAGTGCCAATCAAATGCTTCTGGAGTTTGCAAAAAAAGATTTAAATAACAAAGCACTTTTTACATTCCTCTCTCTTTTTCTATCTCTTTAATGTCACCTATAAATTAATTACAACAAATTTTCATCTTCTCTAGGAAAAAAAAACACAACTGAAGTAGTGTGTACAGGTAATCCCAGCTATTGGGAAGCGGAGATGGGAGGGAAGATTGCAGAAGTCCAGGAGTTCAAGCACAGCCTGGGCAAAGTAGCAAGATCCCATTTTTAAAAAAAACAGTGCCGGGCTTGGTGGCTCAGCCTGTAATCCCGCGCCTTTGGGAGGCTGAGGTGAGTGGATTGCCTGAACCCGCGGGTTCAAGACCCGCCTGGGCAGCGAGACCTCGGAAGGCTGAGGCGGAAGGATCTCCGGAGCCCAGCAGGTCGAGGCTGCGGTGGCCGGGAGCGGCCACTGCACTCCAGTCTGGGCGACAGAGTGAGACTCCAACTCAAATAAAATAAAATAAAATAAAAAAATTAGCCGGGTGTGGTAGCGCGCCCCTGTAATTCCGGTTACTCGGAAGGCTGAGGTGGAAGGCTCGCCGGAGCCCAGCAGGTCGAAGCTGCGGTGGCCGGGAGCGGCTACTGCACTACAGTCTGGGTGACAGAGTGAGACTCCAACTCAAAAAAAAAAACAACAACAACAAACAATACCACAACTGAAAAAGATTTAGGTACTGGATTTTTCAGATACATTTCTAAAACAAATCCTAACCAAAAATTTACAGATATTCCAACTATTGTCTTATCACATTTTGCTAAAAGGACAATGCTACACAGGAATTTTACAGTAAATTTCAAGACACAAGTTTTTAAAACACAAACAACATTTTATTTATTTCAAAGACATTCTTAAAATGAGGGAAAAAAATCCCTATCTGTCAAAATAACTGAAATGTTATTTTGGAGAATGTTTCACGTCAATCAAGGTACAAGTAAGAAATAAACTAAGCTCTTTCTTTCCTATCATTGGCAATTGGTGAACACCTTCCTCTCCCTCAAACTTCTGTAAGCTCTTTCAAATCGTAGTTCCTAAAAACAAGAAAGCAGGTAGGTTTTAAAGTTTCATCCAAAAATCTCCTCTCCTAATAATCTGAACTACATGAAGTGTATATATAACATTAGAATGCAAGTAACCACGAGGGCAGGCAATTTTCTCTTTTGTTCACTACTATATCCCAAGTGTCTAGAACAACTTGATAATTTTAATCATTCATTTTGTAAAATTATTACTTCAGAGAATAAAGCAAAACCTACCAAGCTCCACTTCTGTATTCCAAATGTTTTAAAGACATCTTTCTTTACCACTAACTCTGAAGATATTCAGAATAATTTGCAATTCATTTATAAATTATAGATCCTTTACAGGTACTTGGTTGCAGCTTCTATTCTATTCTTCTGAAATGACCTGATTTTTCAATCTAGTTTTTTCTTTTCTGGAAAGTCCAATTTGTCTAGAAAGTCTGAAAACTTTCACTAATGAGACAAAAAGAATTCATTTAAAATGTGTTTTTCCTTAAATTTTCTTCCTATACAAAGTAGTCAAAATCTTATTAATGTGACAGCAAAAAATAGATATTTGTGGGTCTCAAATCTGTCTGACCTAACTACATAGGAAACTGGCATCATATCAACTAGTAGTTCTAAATATCCCTTCCCCAATTATAACCCTCACATGATAGTTTCTCTTTCTTCACATGACCTCCATCTGTAGTTTGTTGATTTAGTGATTATCTTTTTTTTTTTTTTTTTTTTTTTTTGAGTTGGAGTCTCACTCTGTCGTCCAGACTGGAGTGCAGTGGCCGCTCCCGGCCACCGCAGCCTCGACCTGCTGGGCTCCGGCGATCCTT
>NW_007211796.1:401333-403067 GCF_000164805.1 Carlito syrichta | reverse complement strand
AAAAAAAAAAAAAAAAAAAAAAAGATATACCTAGTTTGAAAGAAAAAAGACAGAGAGTAGCCAGTCTTGACGGGTCAAACTTATACAGCTGTCCCTTGGAATCCTAGGGAGATTGGTTCCAGGACCACCCTCAGATACCAATATCCACAGAGACTCAAGTGCTTTATATAAAATGTTATAGCAATTGGACATAGCCTACACACATCATTCCATATACTTTAAATCATCTCTAGATTGGTTATAATACCTAATACAATATATGTTATGTAAATCCTTGTTATACTGCATTGTTGAGGGAATGAGGACAAGCAGAAAGTCTGTACATATTCTGTACAGATACAGCCATCTCGTTTCCCCTTCCACTCCCCTCTCCACCTGAATATTTTCTATCTGCAGTTGGTTGAATCCATGCATGCAGAACCCAGGGATAGAAAAGACTGACTGTGGATGGGCGCAGGGGTGCAGGGGAGGGTCCATCTATTCTTACAAAATAGCAGAGTACTTGGGATTAGGAGCAGGAACAGAAATGAAAACAAACCATTTATGAATTTAAATTAATGATGACTGGTTATCATTTAAATGTAGTGTTCACAGCTATAGCATTTTATTTATAAAGCGGTAATTGTTTTAAAACTTTCAATGTCAACATGTTACAAGTAACTTTAGGATAGAGTTCACTTGAAAACACTGGGTGAATGAGTGGCCTCTGAAAGTTTTATTAGCTGCAATTTACACAAGGCCACGCAGAGTGGAAACTTGACTTCAGCAACATTTTGGTGCTCTTAATGGTAACAAATTATTTTAAAAAGTGAAGACAATTTTCAAACGTCTAAAAAGGTAACACGTTCAACTCAGCTTGGGCTAATGCTGATGCCGAAGACAGTACTACACCCACAAGCTTCCAGATTACTTCCTGTTTCATTCAGATTTTTCACTGGAGAGCTGTCATCCTGCTAGTGACCTCATTCAACCCGGTTCAGAGTAAGAGATCAGCGGATTACGCGCTAGGTAGTGTCGCCGTACGCCATATTGTGTTTTTCGCTAATGTTTATAGTTTGTGTGTGTGCCTAGCATATGTTTGTGTAAGTGTGTTTATCAATATAACTTTTAGAAAATCCTTGCCTCCTGCCTCTTCAGCATCCTTAAAAAGGATATTAGCTCAGGAGGGGACCTGAAAGCCACACAGACAGGAGTGCATTAAACAATGTACGAGAGACCGCGTTTCTTTTAAACTTTCAGAAACCTTCAGTTTTCTTTTTCTTTTTTTTATCATCTCGGGTATCAGAAAACGTTAACATTTTTTAATGTTTCCAAAGTGGCCCCAAGGAGAAGAGAAAGAAGGAAAGATGTGTCTTCCCTTCCCAAGCCCCTTTCTCTCTAGTCGTAGAAGCGAAGCAGGCGGGGGCCGGTAGCTCCGGCGTCTGGAGAGGCGTCCAGCGGCTCTGGGGCCAGGACACCTCCTGCCCCCCAGTTCTCTGAGACCGCGAGAGCCACGGCAAGCGGGGGAGGGCGAGGAGGGAGGGGGCAGAAGACAAGCGGGCGCCGCTAGCAGCTCCTCTTCTTGGAAGCAGCAGCTCCAGGCGCAGGGAGTAGAGAGAAGAAGGCAGAAGACACGTTTCCAGCTGCGGGACGCCCCGCCCTCTCCCGGCCCCCGGGGACCCTCCCCGCGCTTCCCCCCTTCCCCGCCGGGGCGGGCGAGTCGGCCGCCGAGCGCGAGGAGGGGCCCCCGGGGGA
>NW_007211796.1:339089-401304 GCF_000164805.1 Carlito syrichta | reverse complement strand
TCTTTAATCTTCTTTCCTCAACTCCTAAACTTCCCCCCGCCCCTACTTCTTCGGCAGAAGGCCCACATTGGGCGTCTCACGCCGCGAACTCTCTGTCTTACCCCGCTATTGGGTCGCTCTCCTGCCACTCTTGGCTTCAGTGAGCCAATGAGAATGGGACGCCCCTCGTGAGGTTGCCGCCCATAAACAAAATGCACTCTGCCTCCTCCCCGCTCCTCCCCTGTCCCCGCCCCTATCCCGCTCGTCCCTCATCTCTGCCACCTTCGATTGGGCGAAGAAAAACCCAATCCGCTATCTCAAACATCCATTGGGACGGGGAAACTTCGCTCAGAGCATTGCTAGCAGGCGATTGGTCAACAGTCCTCCCACTTCGCCCCCTACTAACGCAACTTCGCCCACTCTGAAGAGGTCAGTCGTATCTCGTTGTTCAGTGATCCGAGAAGTGGAAAACCATTGGTTCGGGGAGCCCGTCAGACCGGACTGGAGTGAGCCGTGATTGGTCGACACAGACACCATCAAGTTAGGTTGCTTACACCTCCGCTCCGCCCCCCTTTTTCCTCCGCGCCTCCGCCTCCTCCCCACTGCTTTTACTTTCTACGCATTTCTATTTCCTCCTTTATTTATTTATTTGTGATAAACTTAAATGACCCGGCGATGGAGGCGGGACTCTAGGAGAAGCCCGAGGATGACGAGCGGCGGCCTTGGGCCAATTGCCGAGAGGGCTGCGGGGTGAGGGGCAGCGGCGGCGGCCAGTGAGAGGCAGGTGTCTGGAGCGCGCTAGGCCTATGGAGCCGGGATGCCCCAGCGGAGGCGGCGGTTACCCGCTGTCTGGCGCGGTGAGCCGCGCGGGGGGAGCCTCGGGGGCGGAGAAGGGGTTGTCGCTGTCGCTGACGGCTCTGACAGGATGGTGGCTAGATCCTGGGCGATGGGAGGGGAAGCGGGAGAGCAGGTTTGTCGTGGCGGCGACACGAAGGCCACACTGGGTCAGGTCTGATTCCCGCGGGGATGGGGCACAGGTTGCGGGATCAGATCACCAGAGGCTGCCTAAGCAGTGCTCGGGCTCAGGGGAGAATTTGTTCGTTCAGAAGATTTAGAAAAATTCGATGTAAAAACAGGCTGGCGTGAGCTGCCCTTAATATAAATGAGGCTTTATTATCCTACCGGAAAAAAGCAGATTATGTTTCTTATTACTAAACGCCTGAAGTACCAGTGACCCAATCGGAGCCCACAAAATTCAATATCCTGGGAGTTAAAAAGGAACAAATAAAGCAACACGGAAAATTAAATGCGGTTCAGATGCTTCAATAAAACCTTCATCTTCATCCATTTGTCACTCAACATAGCATTCCGCAGGGCCAAATTCTTGGCAAATATTGGTCCAGTCCAGTACTCAGGCATTTGGGGGAAAAAATGAGGCTCAAGGCCAGCAGAAAGCCCAGGAAAGACTGATTCCTAAAAAGGATTCCTTAAAAGAGCTAAGATGGGGGGAAGGGGGGGTCGCCTTCCACTATACAAAGAAGAAAAGTACTTTGTTAAAGTAAGAAGTTGGATTCTTAGGGAACTTAAATTGCAATAATTTATTACAAAATAAAGGACTTTATCAAATGTACCGTGCATAAAGAATACATTGTATCTGCAGTTTGAAAATGACATTGTAGGAGGATATGGATCTGATACATAGTTTCCAATAGATTTGAATTAAGTCCTCTGGATTTTAACCCAGTTTTCCGGGTGACATACAGCATGCTTTCACACAGATGCCTAGCTTTGATTAGAGATGTTAGGCAGAAAAAAAGCAAAACAAATTGGCCCTAATGGAAAAAAAAAAAAAAAAAAGACAGGGCTTTGACTTCATTAATACTATTAAAGCTGTTTTTTGAGGATTATATGGATGAGGTTCTCAGAATCCAGAAAATTGTTGTTTCAGGTGTCAGATTTGAAATCCAGTAAAATGTTCAAATTGCTATTGAGTCTGGAAGTCAAGACACTTTTAAATTTAAATATTGATCTTAGTTGAAAGGCATATAGTGACCGTAATAAGTATTCCATACAGAACAGTCAGCTTCACATGAGAAAATCCAGTAATATTTAACAAAAGTATTTAAATAGTTAATCCCATAACTTCTCCTAGGGCCACCAGCTACTCCCTTGAGGTCATTCTTAAAACTCATTTTTTTCCAACAGATTTTTAAAGGTATTATTCAACATGTTGACATGCTAAGGCATTAGGAAAGCAGGGTAAAATATTCTAATTCAAATGATGATAAAGTGAGGCGTTGGGGTTACTACCCCCATTTAAGACAGTGGTTATTTTATGTCTGGTTCTCCTAAGGTTAGAGTCTGGAGTTAGAATACTTGCCTTTAAGGAATGCTTCAATCTTCATATGTTCATTACACACATACATACCTTGACCACACACAAGGATATACCCCAAAAGATATAGCAATGATTTCATAATTATATCAAGAACAAGAGATTTTCTTGGTTAGCAATTAGCAGGATGGAGAAAAAGAATAAGAGTGACGAGGTAAGAAAGCAAGAGAGGATGATGATGAAAGCAAAACTGATAGTAAATGAAAATGAGTCATTGCTTAGAGAAGAATTTTATAAGGACTTCTCTTAGTCTGTTAATATGTTGCCTCCACAGATCCCTAAGGCTTCAGAAAAGACCAAACTAGTAGTAAATATGATCTTCCTATGTTACAAATGAGGACACAGACTTTGAATGCTTTATCCATTATCATAAGTGGTAGAGCTTGTTTTCAAACTCAAGTCTGCTGCCTCTTTCCACTATCCTGTTTACTCATTCATTCAACAGATATTAAGCACACATTCTTCATACTAATTATATTCATTGGACATTTAAAATTGCCAGGAATTTAGAAACTAAAGACAAACAAGATTTGGCATTTTTCTCCAAAGAGTTTACTGTCTTGGAAGAGAGAAACAAAGGAATAAATTACTGTGCTGTATACACATGTGGCATATACAACACAGGAATGCCGAAGAGAGATTGCCTAACTCCCAAGAAGTTGTAAATATTTGTAACATACTAATTCATCTCTATACTGAATTCCAAAGTTAATTCAATTGGATCTTGTTCTCAAGGGGTTTATATTCTAATAAGGCCACTAATTAGGTATATACATAGAAAACTATATTACTAGCCAAATGGAAAGAGTCTTAATGATGGAATAAATATTACACCTTGAGAAGTAGAATTAAGAAATCAGAAATTTAATGAAAGAAGTAACTTTTGAGATGGTCTTTGGAAAATATTTTAGAGAATTCGCCACTCTTCATCACACACTACAAGTGATGAAATACACATCACTTGATATTTTTAGTCATTATTTAAAGACAGGTACTACTTTCGGTACATGAGTTCATTAATAACCTGAATAGATAATAGCCTGTCAAATAATATTTTTAAAACATCTTTTTAAAATAGTGAAATGAAACTGAATTTGACTTCAAAATTTGTCAGGACAATATGCCAAAAATTAAGATTAGACAGTTTACATTCAAAACAACTTAAGGGGGATTTCTTGTAAATGCATGAGTATCCCAGATGTGAGAAGTTGTTCTGACCCTGGAAACTTACTTAAAATTTGCCTTTAACCTCCAAATCCTTTAACCTTCCACGAAATATGGTAAAACTTTGAAGCCCCTTATAATATTTCACTGGATTTGCAGGGGCTTACATTTTGCTGGTTTTCTGTACACCCAAACTCCCATCATGTTTCCTGTTCAACAATAAGCCATTGATTTAAATGGGAAGTTTGGCCAGGCACCGTGGCTCACACCTGTAATCCCAGCACTTCTGGAGGCTGAGGTGGGCTGAATACTTGAGCCCAGGAGATTTAGACCGGCTTGGGCAACATAGCAAGACCTTGTCTCTACAAAAATATCAAAAAATTAACTGAGTAAGGTGGCATGTGCCTGTAGTCTCAGGTACTCAGGAGGCTGAGGCGGAAGGATTGCATCAGCCCAGGAGGTTGAGGTGCAATGGTTACCCAGGGTGAAGTGCAATAGAGGAGAATGAAGAAGGCAAAACTGACAGAAAATGAAAATGAGTCGTTGCTTAGAGAAGAATTTTGTAAGGAACTTATGGGTGACAGAGTAAGACTCTGACTCAAACAAAGAAACAAATAGGAAATTTACATCAGAACCAAAACCTCACTCACATAATGAGAATTTATTACGGACTTGACTAAAAAATGTGGTGTTAAGACAAGAAGTTAGGGGGAAAGGAAGAGAAGTAGAAGAAATCCATTAATATTGTGGTGTACTTATTAGGTGAACTAAACGTGAGAACAGAACAGAACCCAGAAACAGGTTCATGCATAAGTGTCAACTTAATTATGTCACAGATTGGCAACACATTACTAGGGAAAAGAAACTGTTCAATATGTGGTATTGGGGAAATGAGGGGTGGGGGAGGTATTGGATCCCTAGTTTACACAGTACACACAAATCAATTTTAGGTACTTTAGGGACCAGATTATGTGCGCAACCTGCAAACAGAAGGTGGCCATTGTAATTGGTAGTTCTATTCGAATTACATAAGTGGATTTTGGGAGGAGCAGTCCCCAAAAGGAGCACAGGATGAACAAAAACAAATGTCCAGCGTAAGGAAAACCCAGGGCCTTTCTTGAGACCCTAGATCTAGTTGTGTCCAAGACCAACTCTAATTCGTATCTTTCCTACTACCACACACCAATGATTTTTCTCTTAATTGGTTAAGGTGGTTTGAATTGGGTTTGTTTGTATCACTTGCAATTTGACATTTGTAAGTCTTCGACATAAAAATGTCCATAGACAATTTTACTGTTTTATTTATATAGATCCTTAGTTTTTCATCGTCATTAATGTTTTACAGTTTTTTCACAGTTGTAAAAAGAGATGCCCTTTTCATTACATTTTTCTGTTATTGCTTGTGTAAGTAAACTATTGTTTTTATATAATAAAATTGTATCCAGACATCTTATGAATTATTTTATTACTTACCATTTATCAGTTGATTTTCTTGGTTTTATGTCAACATTCATATTATCACCTAATGATAATTTTTTTTCTTTCTTTTCAGTGTTTATAACCTATTGTTTCTTTTTCTTATTTTATTTTTTTGACCAGAACTGCCAACAAAATGTTGAATAGTACTTATGGTAGCGTGTATCTTTGTCTTATTTCTGAATTTTGATATTGCACCTTTAGGTTTTTTGCTGAAAATTTCATTAATGAAAGTTTTGAATATTCATAGTTTGCAAAGCATTGTATTTTTAAAATCAATAAATATTGAATTATATCGAATACTTTTTTCTAAATGTATAAAATAATCATATTTTTCCTTTATTCTGTTAATATATTAAATTATAATGATGAATCTCCTGATAAATCATTCTTTTATTCCTAGATAAAACTTATTAGTTTTATTACTATTTTAATGAATATGTATTTAATTTGTTAATATTTTATTTGGTATTTGCTAATTTCATAAATTAGATTGATATTCATAGGTGAGATAGACTTTGTGGTCTTCAGTCAGTTTTGGGTTTTGTATTAGGCTAACTTCATAGAATTTGTTGAGAAAATTCTGTGTCTTACAGTGCTCTGGATTTTTATTTTTTTATTTCATGAGAGAGCTCATCTGTTAAAGTCTCTTGGCCTGTGTCTTTTTTTTTGAGATACAACTTTATCTTCTCAGTTCCATGGTTTTTGATCACTATTATGCTATATCGTTCTGAGTCATTTTGATAATTTAAATTTTCTTAGCAAAGTATTAATTTTTCTAGATTGTCGAAAATTTTTAATAAAATTTGCTTAGTGTTATTTTATTTTTGTAATCTTATATTTTTATCTTCTCCTCCCAAAAGTGTATTTGCAAAAGAATTGTGTAGTTTTTTTTGTTTTTCTCTTTAGGAGACTGGGTCTTATTCTGTTGCCCCTGCAAGTGGGCAGTGGTGCAATCATAGCTTACTGCAGCCTTAACTTCTAGGCCTGTCTAATTTTTTTTTTTTTTTAATTTTTTGTAGACACAGGATATTGCTTTGCTGCTCAGGCTGGTCTCAAACTCCTAGTCTCAATCACTCCTCCCACATCGACCTCCCAAAGTGCTGGGATTACATGCATAAACCACCTTGCCTCCTAGTGTTATTTTATTTTTCAATGACTTTTCTTTAGAAAGTGGCCATAATTGGTGTCTATCACAGCACCATATTTATTTCCCTGTGAGGAGATCATTTTATTTATGTATTTATTTGTTAGTTTAAGTGTACTTGCAATGATTTTGTGTAGTTAGTTTTTCTTATTTTTTATTTTTTGACTACATACCTTTGTATCCTCTACCTACATTTAGGGAATTTTAGAATCTTATACCTCATCTATTACCGTATAACAAACCATTCCAAAGCTTAGTGGCTTAAAACAACAACCATTTTATATGCTCCTGATTATATGAGTTAGCAATTTGGGCCAGGTTCAGCTGAGTGGTTCTTCTGGTCTTGCCAGTTATGTTTATGGGGCTTAACTCCAGATCACATCAAAAGTTGTGCTTGTTTCCTCTTTATGCTGTTAGAGTCCCTCTGTGGCAAGCCTTACACTCAGTCCATGCACAGACTCAGCAGAGTTCCCCTGGAAAAAAGTAGTTAGAAAATTCATCTTACCCAGGAAAATCTCTTCTCTGCTGTTTTAGAACTCTCCTTCCTCTGTCTTACAAGGATCCTTAGATTATATTAAACCCACCTGGATAATCTGGGACCTTTTTTCCATCTCAAAACTCTTAATCACATCTGTGCCCTTTTACTATGTAACACATTCTTAGGATTTAGGGATTAGAATGTGGGCATCTTTTGGGGGAGAGGGCATTACTCAGCCTACCACAGAAAGACCTCTTGTCACTCTTATTATACTCTGAAAGCCCAAGGAATATAGGACCACCAGTTCTGAAACTGAACTTAATTTTCTAGACACAACTCCCTAAGTCTTAACAGCAATCCTTGAGTAGATTTTACTTATATTGCAGTTCTACAAACCAAGGCCCGAAACACTGAGTTTCTAAAACTGGATGATTTCTGGATTGTTTTTTAATGTGTAGACCTTTGAGGGTTGGGGTGGATGAGGTAGAAATGGCAGGTAGTATTTGTACATTTCTCTGTGTATTTAAGAGAACAGGCCACAGTCTTTCAAAGTCATGTTACAGGTTTCAGTGTGGAAATAGCTCAATTTATCAAAGATTAATTACGTATCTCTTGTACACAAATGGAAAATGCAATGGCGGCTGGTCAAAAATTGCAGCCAGGAAGCTAGCGTTAGAGGAAAGACAATAAATTCCACCAAGGTCCTTCTTTGTCATCCTCCTTAAATCTAGTATGTCTATTTGTGGCTGGCAGAAAGTAACAAACAAAACATAACAAGACAAAAACCCTCTGGTGACTGTGTGTGTGTGTGTGTGTGTGTGTGTGTGTGTGTGTGTGTGTGTGTTGAGTATGGCTTCACGACAGAAGTCACTAATTTTGTGAACCACATTAAAAGTGGATCATACCTCTAGGTAAAGAAATACCATATATCATCACCTGGTAGGGGAAAACAAAAAGGAAATTTGAGAGATTAGTTCTTTTTTTCAAATTGTACAACCAAAACTATTTGTGCAGAAAATTAATCTGCTTTGTATTAAATCTCCAGAGAAGATTTGTTTAAAACCTCTTTTAGTAACTTCAATGTTTCTTCAACATCTTAGTTAGAATTTCAGTTTCCAGATTTATGAAATGCACCTAAATGAATGATATTCTAATTGCTAAGGACACGTAAAGTTTTAAGACAAGATGCCTTCCTGAGATTCAGATTTAAATAACTATCTTTATAAAAATATTTGAAAAATACTGAAGCCACAAGGGAAAATGACAATAAACTTTTAAGTTTGAAGATTGGACATTTTGACAAAATATATATGACATTTATTTTAAATATCTTTTACAGACATATAATACATTTGCTTAAGAATATACAATGATATTATGTTTAACTTGGTTTTCTTGGCATATTTAGAGATCATAAAACCCCCCAAAAGTAAAAAAAATTTGCAGTTTTTAAGCAAATCACCATGAAAAAGGTTTCCCTTGTCTTCTAATTTTACTACTTCCTCCAACCCTTCCTAGGCTATACCTTTTGCAAATAATATTCAAAATTGTGAGACTGCAGTACTGTCATTTTGAATGAAAATATTTATTGGATCCATACACATCTGTTATTATAGCTGGTACTGATATACTCATTCGAGGAAAGAAGACTAGTTTTGGAGTCCAGAGCTTTAAAAATGTTCAAGGATTTTATTGAAAAATGAATATTGTCAAAAGCATGTTAAGAACTAAGTACTTGCAATAAGTTGTTATATTCTCAGGAAATTGGGACAATTTAGATGTGGGGGACAAGCAAAGGAGTGAATCCTTAAAAATAAACAAGTCCAGAAGTATTTACTCACAGCTCTTGCTACCTCTTCTACTTCAATTCACAGACATTTTCGTGCTTTCCATATCAGAAGTGTACAAGATCTAGAATATACACCTGAAGTAAATTTGAATTCCTCCATAGAGAAACAGAAGACCAAAGTTAAAGAAGGATCTTAGATCTACTTCCTGATACTCATATGAGCACCCTGATTGAATGCTTGTTTTCTTTGTTGTTTATACTGGCTACCCTTCAAGTTCAAAAGTAATATACAATTTTGATTTGGTGGACAGGCAGAGCACATATTTTGAAAGTCATCACTCTATTACATTATTATTTGCATTTGTGTATGAGGATTTAAATATGAATGCTACATGGTACAAATACTTTTAAAAGTATTTTTCCAGCTGGGCGCAGTAGCTCACACCTATAATCCCAGCACTTTGGGAAGCAGAGGTGAGAGAATTGCCTGAGCCCAGGGGTTTGAGACCGGCCTAGGCAACTTGGTGAGACCTTGTCTCTACAATAAATCCCCAAAAAACTATCTGGGCATGGTGACGCATACTTGTAGTTCAAGTTACTTGGAAGACTGAGGCAGAAGGATAGCTTGAGCCCAGCAGGCTGAGGCTGCAGTAACCATGAGCATGTCACTGCATTCCAGCCTGGGTGATAGAGTGAGACTCCAACTCAAAAAAAAATTTTTTTTAAAAGAAAGTCTTTAAAAAAGTATTTTTCCTGTTCTACTTCATGGCCAATAGAAGTTTGAACTCTAATGTTATATTATTTGAGCATTGAACAAATATTTGCTGAGAGCTTCCTAATTTTGCTAAGTATTTAGTGTATAAAGACAAATTAGTCAGAGTGCCTGCCTATGTGGATCACATAGGAGTCAGAGGAATTATCAGGAAGGAATGTGATAATTATATTACAGTCTAATAAGGGCCATTGTGGAGGTATGTTTTTAACACATAGCATTTATTGAATGCTTAATCTATGCCTAGGTTCTACATATACAGTTAATTCTTACAATTACTTTATGGATTAGGTAAAATTATTATCTTCATTAATGCAAATGAGAAACTGAGGCTTAGCGAGGTTAAAACCATAGTGAATTTAGGTAATGTCAAATAATTTACTGTGACTGACATCGAGATTGTGGTAGAGGTATCCTTTATTGTGGGATAGAATTAACTCATGATTTTTTCCCCAAAGACTAGTTGAACTATCTAATACGAACTCAGTGTTTCAATCTCCATTTTACTCATTACACTGTTGTCTGCCTATCTGACTCCCTGATACAATGTTCTCTCCATTTGTCAAGGCCTGAGAGTGGCAGTGGCAGAGGTGGAGGGGAAGCATCGGAGAGGATTAGAACAACTCTAAGAATGTGCTAAAGCTTCTCTAATAGATACATGGAAGAAGAGAAAAGTCTAGAGTAGGATTCTCCCATTAAAAAAGCATCCAAAGAGAGGAGATTTCTAAAAACAATAACTACAAGGAAAAAAAAAATGAAGCCACAGGGATGGCAAACCTCTTTTGCCATAATAGAAATTTTAGCCCTTATCAGTGGAGCCCAGCAATGCTCTTGGCCTTGAGCCACATAATCTTCCTTTATCTTGGTGAAATTGGAGAAGAGGAAGCCTTAAGCTGCTTTTGGAGCATGGAATGTGGTACAAATAATAGTCATCCTATAGGAGCATACAGAATGGGCAATAACCAGGTATTAAGAGGATGACAGAATTTATCTAAGCCATTTTAAAACTTACTTTGTATTTTTTTGTCCATACGTTCCTTTAAAGTAGTCAGTTGGTGATTTGGGCTGAATAATTTTTTCTGACTAGTGGTTATATTACACTCAATTTAGTTCTGAAAGTCCATCGTATTTATTTCTTTTTCAAATCTAGTTCTCATGATGGTTCTTTCAATGAAAGAATAAATAATCCTCTCAGAGCCAATAAATTACACAAACCAGAAACACTACTGAATTAGTCAGGACTCCACATTTGCAAGTAGAAGAAACCCAACTCAGATTAATTTAAATAAGAAAGGATACTGCATTAATTTACAATGAAGAAGGGACCTCAAGTGATGTCACCAGTAATCAATCTTTCCTGCTTTCTATCCCAGTGCTGCTTTTCTCCCTTCGACTTTATTCTCAGGTGGGCTCCCTCCATGTAATGGCAAAGATGTTAATGAAACCTGCATATATTACGTGATCTTCAACACAAACTGGTTTAAATAATAAATGTATTGGCTCATATAAGAGATAAAAGCCCAGATGTAGTGAAGCTTTGGATGTGATTTGATCAACTTCTCTGAGATTCTTAGCTCTTCTTTATGTGTCAGCTGTAGCTACAGTGGTTCTAGTACTCACAGGTGCACAACACATAAATCAGAGCAAGCAAAAAAATCTTTCTCCTCATTTATTGGTAGAAGTCCGGTATGTTTTTCTGTGAGGACCACCTAAGGTCATTGCCCATCATGGACCCAATATCTAGGGCAAAGGAATTAAGAGCTTTATTGATTGGCTTATACCAAACAGTATACACCACCTCTGGAGTTGAGGGTTGTATCAGTTCTCCCTAAGCCAAATGGCTGCCATATAATGGGCAACAAATCAGATGGATATTGAAAAAGGTAATATTCTCTTTCCAGAAGGATAGAATGCATGTATCTCCACTGTTTCAGAAAAGTTTTGATTATGGGGGAGGGACTTCCCAGTGGGAGAGTTCCACTGGCTGATTCAGATCTCAAGCTTATCTAGGCCTAATTGAACTAAAAGTAGAGGGTGAGTGGGTCTCCATAGGCAGAGAGAATATTTGGGCCCAGGCCAAACAATATCTGTATACTGTAATATGTTTATAATATGTATATATAATACACTATAATATGTTTTTAGATCACATCTTGAATTGCCCTAATTTATATCCTTGTTGAAAATTAGTCTTGTCTACTGCCATGGACACACAGAGTAGAAAAATTATAGAGTTCTTGAACTGTAACAGCTGAACTTTAGAGTATGAAAAGAGTAGATAATATTTTTTAATGGAAGGGGAAAATTGAGATTTGTAGAAACAGCACTCATTACACAGAATGAAAAACAAATCTGTTTTTCCAGAAATAAAAGGTACAAGAGGATAAATCATGTTTTAGAAGAAATTAGTAGGAAAATACAATTTTTTCCAACTCTTTCATAAAATGTGAGCTTTAGTATGGGTTTCAAAGGACAGAAATGCAATGGTGATTGATATGTGGACTTAAACCTAATACAAAAGGACACACAGGATAGTATCTGAGATTAAGAAGAATAATTACATAAATTTTTAAATTAGGAAAAATAGCAAGTCATTTGATACTGAATAAAAAATATATTAATGCCTTTCTTGTGTCTTTATTGAGTATTTTAAAGTTAAAGCTTTAAATTTTTGTAAAAGTTTTGGATTCAAGTATAGAGTTCCAGGAAAGGATCAAAGTTATAAGATATAATTTAAGAATATTGCTAAATAAAATACTTCCAAGGTAACCTGCCTTTGATTTATCTTTTCTATTAAAGATTAATAGTTTGAAATGTCAAAATAGCACAGACTTGAGAAAAACTTAAACCTTGTAGAGTTACTCTGTATACTTACATATAATGAGCCTTTAGTGTGCTGTCAGAATGCAGTGTGCAGATGAAAACTAAGAGATAATACCCTGCCTCCCCTGCTTCAGTTCTTCAACATGACTGTGGTTAGTGGAGGGGAGTTCATACAGCTGACAATACACTTATCCAATATTTTCTGGCTCACATTTTTCACTATGAATCTCCATAGGTTTTTTTTTTTTTTTTTTTTTTCTCTAGGTATGATTTTTTATTTGTTCAGAGAACTGAGGGATGAAAAGTTTTGCCAGCAGACCTTTGGTGCAGTGAATACATAGCAGTGGTTTAAAGAAGTTGCTGGGTGATTCTCTATCTGTAATAGAGATGATCAAATACAGGAGAAAATGATAGATTAGATAAACCATTCTATTCTTTCTGCAGTCTGGGAAGTCATCTTGTAGGACATCCCACATCTGAAAGAAAGAATTCAGCTGCCCTTTTTTAAAGTAGCATATAGCAGATACATTTTGGTATAATTTTAAAATTGATTTTAGAAAGAATATTGGGACTAAAGTCAATCCAATTTATGTTCTTTTCGAGGATCTAAATGTGTTGGAAGTCTGTGTTTGCTGCCTTGGGAAGATATGTAATATTTTTGCCCTTAAAGAGCTAATCTCCTCTTACTAAATAAGAAGACAGGCAAGCAACATGTAACAAAAAACAAAAGAACATGTAATAAGTGACTGTTTTAGTTATTTTCATTTCTCGTCATTTTTTTTGAAATTAGAATTCATTTAATGATAAGAGAGATGGTATCTCATGGAACTCAGAGTAAATATCCATACCATAGAATCATAGAAAGATAGGAGTTGGAAGCTTTTCCTGGACTCAAGACAGCTAGAAGACTCCTGCGTCAGTGGTCCACAATTAAAATGCTGTGTCTACTCTCTGGGTCTTTTTCTCTCTCTCCTTCTGCCTGCCTCTCTTCTAGAATTCATGCTTAAATTTCTAAGAATGAGTTTCTTTGACTTAGCTAACTATTCAAACCTCATTTAGTGTGATTTTCTCACCTTCCTTATCAAGCCAATGGCCAATGGTTGGACTAGCTTGCTTTCGGTATGGTGACCATTCCTGATTTACTCATCTGTGGATGGGGTGTTTGTTGGAGTTGTGGGTGGAGAGGTATGATCTGTGATAAAGGACACAAGTCCATTGGTCTACCCCTTCCACAGGGCTGTGTTAGTGTGTGGCAGGGGGCACCATAACCAACATGAAAATGGCAATAAGAAAATAGCTTCTCTGGAAGATCAAAGGAAGTACTTAATGTGGAACTGATAGCCTAGTCAGACTTCATGTCTAGGATAGATTTGAACTGTGTCCTGAATGATCAGCAATAATCTAGTTTAAGAGAGTAGGGAGGAGAGATTATAATATAAAAGTGTTGGCCTGGATAATAGCTACAAACAACCTTTATATTTACTGATTTTTAAATATAACTTTAAAAAATGTGACTGCTAGCTCAAAAACACTGATAGTATTAAATCTTAGTCTGATTAAGGACTAATTTTCTGGTTGTGAAGGTGAAGCCGGGAACAGTCTTTTTCCACCAATGAGTGGGTGTTTATGCAAAGATGTAGTCTCGAAGTGGACATAATTGTAAGCTGACTATATTGCCACTTCCTATCCTCATATGAACTACATGCAGGAGAAGAAAGGGAAAGAAATCTAGTAAAGAGAATGAGTTAGGAAGTACAGTTTTTTACTTCTCCAGGAAAGATACAGATAATTTCCTCTGCCTCTCCATCTACTGGTAGAAACCATATTTATCAATAGCTTTGCACTTTCATGTTATGGTTAATCTAGGCACCTAGGTAGAAACTAAGTTACTTTTTTTTTTGAGTTGGGTCTCACTCTGTCACCCAGGCTGGAGTGCAGTGGCGCACTCATGGTCACCTCAGCGTCAAACTGCTGGGCTCCCGCGATCCTTCCGTTTCAGCCTCCAAGTAGCTTGAACTACAGGCATGCACTACTATGCCCAGCTAATTTTTGATTTATTGTAGAGACAAGGTCTCACCAAGTTTCCTGGGCTGGTCTTGAACCTGAGGTTTCAGGCAATCCCCTAGCCTCAGCCTCCCAAAGTGCTGGAATTACAGGCTGAACCACCGAGCCTGACCTGAAACTAAGCTATCTTATTGAGCAGAACTCTTGCATTAGACTCATAAGTTAGCTGCTGTAGATGGCTGCTGTTGGATCAGATGCTGATTCTTGACTCAGTCAGTGATATAGCAAGATGATTTATAGTTAAGGAAAAGCCTGTGGCAATGTAGTACATTGCATTAATGGCCCCAGTTCTTTACCCCTCCTATATCCACGCCAGTTGCCATAGACTTCACATTCCTCCTGCTGAAGGGACAGAGTATATTTTCTCATTCTTGTATTTGATTTTGTGGTTGGTCATGTGACTTGTTTTGGCCAAAAGAATTATAAAGATGTGGCAGTATGCCAGTGTGGAATCTCAGTCAAGAGAACTTTTGTGTTTCTTCTTATCCTTGTGCACTTCTACTATTGCCATGGGAAGAACAAGCCTGGACTAGCCTGCTAGACCCAGAAAAAAGAATGAGAGTCATATAGCATATAAGTGCTTCAGCAGGGTCACCCCCAAGAGCCCACCCTAGATCAGCTAACCTCAGCTTAATGAATTCCTCTGAGATTTAGAGGTTCTCTATCACATAGCAAGAGCTAACTGACATAGGCAGATTTCCTCAAAATGAATCTGTAGATGTGTTAGCTTTAACCAGAATGGGGCTCTGTGTATGACCAACACTTGAAGTGCCACAGACTTCACTCCAGCAAAGAGGTGGTTCCCTTAAGCTCGAGATAGACTGCAAAAAGCCTAAAAGATTCATCAAACTAAAAACTCTGGTGAGGAAGAAGGTATCCTCTTATGTGAGCACGCATACAAAACTGTCAATCTTTGTTGCTCAAGGCTCTAAGTATGGCTCTAAGTATGCAATGGTTAGAAAACCAGATATTAAAACCACAAGAAAAGGAGTCCCAGGCATCTATTAAAAGGGCACATCTATTGGCAGCTGAGACCTTCTAATACCTTTCCATAATATCAGCCAACAGTCATGGAGAGCTGTGGAAAATGCAGGACAGTATAAATATTTGATAGGATTAGGAAGTAAACACAGAGTATAAGGTGTAACCTGGGTCAAACCAGGGATCTAAGATAGGACTCCCTCTGAAGAAGGATCTTGGCCTTATGAGACTGACCAGAAATGTCAGTGTAGCTGTTACAGTATCCTGGAGAAGGTTTAGGCTACACAGAGACTTTCTTACCTATCGCTTATCATGGGACAGGGAAAGAATGGCCACCATTAATATTTTTAGGGCATTTATAAGCATGACAGCCACTGCTGTGATTTGCCTATCACAAGCAGTTTATTAATATTGGCTTGATTTTGTATAAATACCACTTTCTGTTGGTATTCTATAACTTGTTTTCAAGGAAAACGGGGGTACATGTGACACTTCTTGACATATAGATTCTTCTTGAATGAGACTTTTTCCAGACATAAGATATAGCTCAAACTTAGAAAAGTACGTGGTGCTTAGAGATATAAAAAACATTGTACAACTTTTTTTTCTCTTTCCTCCATGTGTTTGCCCTGTGATTAAAGAGACAAAATTCTCACGTAAGAACAATTATAACTGTGAGAAACTGTTAAATTACTGAGGAACTTTAGAGCAAAGGCTTATTCTATGTAACATTTTAGAATAATTTTTAGCATAATAGAAGTAAAGTTGTTACAACAGACCTTACTTTTTTTCTCTTTCTACATTGGTAAATATATCAGAAACAGTAAGTGATGCTATTGTCTAGAACAAACTGTACTATTAATTCTTTTAAAGTATTTTAATTTATGAGAAAGCTATGACAAACTAGTCAAATAAATGAAGATTCATACAGGTATGAGTCAAATAACCAAATATTATTATCCTTGATCTATTATACTTTTATGACCACAAATGTAATTTTATTTTAAAATATTAAACTTGTGGTGGTACAGAAAGAGCTTCATCTTTAAGACGTTGGAATGGGAAACTTTAGGCCTTCAGAACTAATTATGGTTTTTTTGAAATGAATACATTTTTTTGGTTCATTTTTTGTTATTAATATATGTAATATGATATACTACTACAGAAGTGTCTCTACTTCTGACATATAAATAACAACAAATACTACCATAATAACCACCTTGAAATGAGTTTTTAATTGCTTTGATGACTATAGTAGCAATTCCCAAAATATGCTGGCTCTGTTTATTTTCAATTTTATTCAGCATATGGGCATAGGAAAGCATTAACATTTTCCAATTCCAAGGATGAATGTGTTTAATGTTAAAATAACTCAGAACAGTTTTATGTTTTTCATCATGAAGTTCAAGCAAGAAATATAAATACAGAAACTTGGGTCTGCTGCTGTTATTCTCTCCATAAATTTGGTCAAGCTGGCAAGAATATGACCATAGAGAGCTTGTGGATCAACTATTTGGGCTTATTTTAGCTAGCAACTCAATTAAATACTTGATACAAAATTGTTTTCACCAATAGGCCAGCTATTTGAACACATTCATATTGTGTAGACATGTTTTACCTCAATTTTATTTGTCAGTTCTGAATATACTTTTCATGGAGGCTGGAGGCTATAGTGATTGGTGTCATACCTGGTAATAGTATTTTAGAAAGTGAGAAGAATTGGAGCTTGAATCTTAGTCCACACAGCCAGCCTACAAGAAATATAACTTTCATCACTTATTTCTCAACTGACCTTGATTCTGACTGTAAGACCCCATTTTGTTGCATGGTGGAAACTCGATCACTTTGAGGTTACACCTGTTTCCTCCTAATATCAGTAGTTCCGGGGCCCATGAAACATGTAAAATGCCAAGGCATGGGTAATGGGGACAGAGGAAGAATTTGGCGTAAATTGTCATGTGTCAGTCCTGGCATCTTCAGAGACAGCTTTTTTCTCATCTGATCTTTATTATTATTAGCAAAAAACACCTCGAATTTTCAGTTTTTCCTGACAGATTCTTTCAGTTTTACACCATAGGCTTATTCCAATGTCCCTCTCAGATATTTGGATTCAGTTGTACTACTCTTACATCATGTACTCTCAGGAAACTTGTCAAATTTAGTTTAACTCTTCACTTTTCTTTGCTTCTCTTAGACATGTTAGAATTGTGCTATTGGTCCTATACCTTGCTGGAGCTGACATAAGAATTTTGCAAAAGCCTCAAGCCAGTTTCTCTGGACAAACCATGTGACTGTCCCAACTTCAGGTTTCATTTGGAAAGAGTGAAAACAGTTGCCTAAAATATGGTTAAACACATATACAATAGAATATTATATATCGATTAAAATTATGTTTTCAAATTATTTTTAATAACAAGGGTTGCCATTTAGATCACTAAGCTTAAAAAAGCATATAACAAAATTCAATGTGAAGTATGACCTTAACTATATAAAAATAGATATTAAAAATATAGGAATATGTCAAGAAGAAAGCAGTGTTTGACACTAAGTGGTGGGTTATTCTTTTCCCACTTTCTAATACTACTAATATCAGCACATTTTCAGCTTGTGATTCTATGCAAAATGTATTTTATATAACACCATCCTCAAATAGAAAATACTACATCCCTGTAATAGATGGTTATAATTAAACCACAGAAGTTACAATATAGAGTCTTCCTACCCATCCAAACTTTTGCCCTGGCAAATGATCTCTTTAGGGCATCTTACAGGTTCATGGTTAAAAAAAAAAAAGTTTTAACTCTGTTTTAAACTATTACAAAAAAACAAGGCAGCAGAAATGATTGCATGTGGTCTAGAGTAGGGGTTTCTGAGTTAAGTGTGTTCCTGAGACCAGTGGGGGTTTCTGAGTTAAGTGTGTTCCTGAGACCAGCAGCAGCATCACTTGGAAGATTGTTGGGAATACAGATTCTTGAGCCTCTCTGGAAATCTTCCTAATCAGAAACTCTGGGTGTCAGGCCTAGCAATCTGAGTTTTAACAAGTCCGTATCGTAATTCTGAAGCACACTCAGGTTAAGGAATCACCAGCCCAGGGGGTGGGAAAACTATGGCCCAAAGACCAAATCTGCTCACTATTATTATGTATAAAATGTTAAAGGAACACAGCCTTGCTCATTTGTTTATATATTGTCAGTAGCTGTTTTTGTGCTACAATAGCAGAAGTGAAGAGTTTCCATGGAGACCTTAAGGCCCACAAATCCTAAAATATTTACTCTCTCTTTACTTAAAAAGTTTTCCAACCACTTATCTAGAGGATAGAAACTTTTATTTTTTAGCTCATACTTTTTTTCTTAATCTTTGGAAGTACAAAGTTTATTTTAAGAATTTACCCCATGACAGATGTTCTGTGGCAAAGTATACTTGAGTATGCTGATGTGAATTTCATTAATATGGAGTTTTTTGGAATGCGGAATGTTATTTTTGCCTGTTATCTGTTCTAGAAATAAATATTAAATCAAAGAAAAAATAGTACTTGAAAATGAAAAGAAATCACAAAGGTTTATATATTGCTGTGTTTAAGAGACAAAATAAATCTAAAGGGTTCCATCTGCTGGTAGAAATAAAAAATGACTACAAATTAAAATATGCAATATAAAAATTATCTGGTCAGAAGTGGTAGTCACAGAAGTTTAAACTGAAAGGACAATTACCTAGTTCTTTTATTTAAAATAATTAACATGGAATATCAAAATAAAATTATAGTTGCATCAAAATAGAGTATACAAAGCAAACAGATAACAAACATTGTTTTTTCCAGATAATAAGCTCTGGAAGGTAGAGTTCATGTCTATCTTGTTCATTAAGATATTCCCAACACTAACTAAAGAGATATGCAAATATGTGTAAATAATTTTGTCATGTGACTTAGAGTTGCATGGAAACTAAAAAGGTTACGAAATGTTTTGTATTTTTAATTTAAAGAACCATAAAGTTATGTTGTGAAATTACCGAAAATGCATTCAGTAATAATTTTGCTTCTTAAATGGAAATTCTCCACTGAAGAATGTAACATTAATAATGATACATTTTACTTCTCAGAAAGACAAGTGTGTCACTCAAGATAGGCTATATTATGCCATGGTAAAAACTGACCCCCAAATCTCAGTCTTTAGTGGCTAACAACAACAAAGGTTGTTTTCTTTTCATGTCCATAATAAGTTGCCTGCAGGTCTGGTCCACATGTCTTATTTTGGGACCTAGGCTGGTCATCCTGACACAGAGAAAAAAGACTTGACAAACCATACACAGTTTGGTTTCCATTTTAAAAACAGTTTTATTGAGGTATAATTTCTATACATTTAGTCATTCTTAGTGTACAATTCAATGATTTTTAGTATATTTACAGAGTTGTGCAACTGATTAGCACAGTTCACTTTTAGAAAATGTCCATCACCCCTAAAACATCTCCTGTGCCTATTTGCAGTGAATTTTCATTCCTACACTCAGCCCCAGAAAATAGTCTTCTGTCTGTCTAAAAATTATCTTTTATGGCTATTTCATATGAATGAAACCATATGATATATAATATATTATGTCTGACTTCTTTCACTTAGCATTTTTTTGAGGTTAATCTGTGCTGTAGCATGTCGGTAGTTTCTTTTTTGTTGAATAATTTTCCATTGTAACACTTTATAAAACATTTATTTACTGGTTGATGGACATTTATATTACTTCTACATTTTGGCTATTATAAAAGCTGATAGCTACATTAGTGTAAAAGACTTGTGCAAAAATATGTTTTGTCTTTTTTTTTTTTTTGAGTTGGGTTCTCATTCTGTCCCCCAGTCTGGAGTGCAGTGGCACAATCACAGCTCTCCGCACCCTCTATATCCTGGGCTCAGGTGATCCTTGGCCTCAGCCTCCTGAGAAGCTGGAACTACAGGCACATGCAATCAAACCCGGCTAATGGGTTATTTTACTTTTTTTTTTTTTTTTTTGTAGAAATGAAGTCTTGCTATTTTGCCCAGGTTGGTCTTGAACTCCTGGGCTTAAAGATCCTCCTACCTCAGCCTGCTGAAGCGCTGGGATTATAGGCATGAACCACCATGCCTACCCTATTGATTTGTCTTGAGTAAATACCTGGGTGTGGAATTGCTGTGTTGTGTGATACATTTTTGTATAACTTTTAAAGAAACTGTCAAACTTTCACAAAAGATCAATTTTTTTACATTCCCACCAGCAACATAGATGAGTTACAGTTTCTCCATACCTTCACCAACATTTATTACTGTTTGTCTTTTTTTATCATAGGCATTCTAATGGATATGAAGGGTTCTCCATTGCAGTTTTAATTTTAATTTTCTAATTCAAGTGACTAATGTGGTTGAGCATTTTTTTATGTTCTCACTGGGCATGTCTTTGGTGAAATAACTATTAAAATGCTTTGCCCATTTTGTGTGCTGTTTGTCGTCTTCTTAATGAATTGTAAGAATTCTTTTTATATTCTGGATAAGGTCTTTATTAAGTCTATGATTGGCAGATTTTTTTTCCAGTCTGTGACTTGTCTGTTTATTTTTTTACAGTGTCTTTTGAAGCATAAGAATTTTAAAATTTTTGTGAAATTCAATTTATCAATTTTTTTCTTCTATGATTATGCCTTTAGTGTCATATCTAAGAATTATTTTCCTAACCCAAGCAATTCTAAGTACTTCAATTTTGCTAGCTTTCTTTTTCTTGCTGGCACTCTCATTCTCTCTCATCCCATTTTGGGTTGATCACATTGATGCTACCGTATTGGAAAAACTCACAGTGCTAGGGACTGAGGGTGAACACTAGCCTTCAGTCAGTGAGGAACTAAAGCTGTCCTACTGCATTCCATAGCTCACAAGGAACTGAATCCTGCAAACAAACACCGAGTGAGCTTGGAAGCAGATTCATCCTCGGTTGCGTCTTGAAATCACTTACAGCCGTGGCTGACACCTTGATTGTCCACTTGTGAGAGACCATGAAGCTAAGAATCCATTTAAACCATGTCTATATTCCTAATCCTCAGAAACCATGAGATAGCACATGCTTGTTGATTTATGCTTCTAAATTGTGAGAGTTTCTTATGTAGCAATATATAACTAATACAAGGAGTAACTAAAATATTTAGTGAAGACTCAAATTATTTATCATAATAAGCACAATAGGCACGAAACTGGACAAGACTTTAACTGCCATATAGCAACACTTCTAAATGAATCAAATCTTGAAAGAAGTCAAAGGAAAAAATATACCTTACCTATAGAGGAGTAAAAATAATAATTGTATCTGATTTCTTCTCAGTAAACATGTAAGCAAAAGTAGAGTGAAGGAAAATATTTGAAATATTTAGAGGTAAATACCTACCAACCTAGAATTCTGGATCCTGAAAAATTATCTTTCAAAAGTAAAAGAGAGATAAAGACTTTTTCAGAAATCTATAAATTGAAAGACTTTGTTGCCAGTAGACATGGCTTGCAAAAAAATGTTTTAAAAAAGTTCTTTACAGGAGAAAAAAATGATATAGCTTAAAAACTTATATCTGTATGTAATAAAGAAAAGCATTGGAGAATGATTGGGTGAAAGTAAAATTTAAAAACTTTTTATTCTTAACCTCTAAGATAGCATTTTGTTTAAAATAATAGGAACAATTATTCAAATATGTATTTATATATGTTTATATATAGATTAAATGAATGACAGCAATAATACAAGGGATGGCAAGAATTAGAATTATTATTTTTTAATTGTACTTTTTATTTTTTTATTTTAACAATGTGGGGTACAATTCAAGGTTAGATATACAAATGTTCATTACGCATGTACTCATGTTGATGAGGTATACCCCTCCTTCCCTGGCAGCTTCTCACTACTGCCAATCCCACTCCTGCCAATCTCACTCCCTCCCCCACCAGTGATTTCCCACTACTGCCAATCCTTTTCTTATAGTATTATGATAATTATTCAAGGTCTGTTTATGAGTGAGAACATGTGATATTCAGTTCTTTGTTTCTGTGATAGATCACTCAGTATTATAGATTCTAAGTCCATTCAAGTTGCTGTGAAGTTCATAATTTTGTCCTTCTTTATGTCTACATAATATTTTATCATGTATATGTATCATATTTTTTTATCCAGTTCTCTTTTGATGGGTAGCACGGTTGGTTCCATGTTTTTGGTTTTGTGAATAATGCTGCAATAACCATGGATGTGCAGGTATCTTTTT
Source organism: Carlito syrichta (assembly GCF_000164805.1). NCBI lineage: Eukaryota > Metazoa > Chordata > Mammalia > Primates > Tarsiidae > Carlito > Carlito syrichta. The sequence goes on along the minus strand of NW_007211796.1, from coordinate 378,987 downwards.
CATAGAGAGATTTGAGTTCCTCTGGATATATTCCCAGAAAGGGAATTGTGGGATCGTATGGAAGATGGATTTTTAGATCTTTTATGAATTGCCAAACTGTTTTCCACGGAGGTCGTACTAGTTTATACTCCCACCAACAGTGTAGAAGTGTTCCCTTTTCCCTGCATCCTCTCCAGCATGTGTTGTTTTTTGAGTTTTTTTTTTTTTAAGAAAGTAGGAATTATTGAGAGGACAGAAAAGCTCCCAGAGTGGGAGAGGACCTGAGAGGGTTGCCTTTTTTTGAGTTATTGATGATGGCCATCCTGACTGGAGTTAGGTGGTATCTCAGTATGGTTTTAATTTGCATTTCTTTGATGTCTAGTGAGGCTGAGCATTTTTTCATGTATCTGGCTGCTTCTGTGTCTTCTTTTGAGAACTATCTATTCATATCTTTTGCCACTTTGTAATGGACTATTTGTTTTTTTCTTTTCAGCATGTTTGAGTTCTTTGTAGATCCTAGATGTTAGGCCTTTGTCAGATATACAGTTGGCAAATGTTTTTTTCCAGTCTGTGGGCTGTCTCCCCGCTTCTTTTTTTTTTGAGTTGGAATCTCACTCTGTCACCTAGACTGGAGTGCAGTGGCTGTTCCCGGCCACCGCAGCCTCGCCTTCTGGGCTCCAGCAATCCTTCCGCCTTAGCCTTCCGAGTAGCTGGAATCACAGGCATGCGTTACCACGCCCGGCTGATTTTTTATTTATTGTAGAGATGAGGTTTCGCTGCCCAGGCGGGTCTTGAACCCTCAGGCTCAGGCAATCCACTCACTTCAGCCTCCCAAAGGCGGGGGATTACAGGCTGAACCACCGAACCCGGCATCCCCGCTTTCTTGATGGTTTCTTTGGTTTTGCAGAAGACTTTCAGTTTGATGAGGTCCTACTTGTCTATCTTATCTCTTATGGCATGGGCATTTGGGGATTTGATCAGGACTGTTGCCAGTTCCAATACCCATAAGGGTGTCTCCTGCATTTCCTAAAGTTTTTATAGTTTGAGGTTTTACATTTAGGTTTTGATCAATTTAGAAGTTGATTTTTGTGTATGGTGATAGGTAGGGGTCTTGCTTTAATCTTCTGCACGTGGTCAGTCAGTTTCCCCAGCACTATTTACAGAATTCTCCTCTCCCCAGTGGTTGATGGTGGAGGCTTTATTGAAGACGAGTTGGTTGAGAAATTGATGTCTTGTATCCAGAATCTCTATCTTGTTTCGTTGATCTATATGTCTGTTCTTGTACCAATACCAGGTTTTTGATTATTATAGGCTTATTTATTTATTTTTTTGAGTTGGAGTCTCACTCAGTCGCCCAGACTGGAGTGCAGTGGCCGCTCCCGACCACCTCAGCCTCGCTTGCTGGGCTCTGGCGATCCTTCCACCTCAGCCTTCCTAGTAGACGGAATTACAGGCATGCGCTACCACGCCCGGCTGATTTTTTTATTTATTGTAGAGATGAGGTCTCGCTGTCCAGGCGGGTCTCGAACCCGCGGGCTCAGGCAATCCACTCACCTCAGCCTCCCAAAGGCACAGGATTACAGGCTGAGGCACCGAGCCCGGCTTAGGCTTATTTTTTTTAATTAATTTATTTTTATTATGAAGATGTGAGGTACAATTCAGGGTTAGGTATACAACTGTTGATTGTGCAGGTACCCTTGTTGATGAGGTGTGTCCCTCCCTCCCCTAGCAGTTTCCCTAAACTGCCACTCCCAACCCCCTCCCCTGATAGTTTCCCACGGCTGCCAATCCCTTTCTTATCGTATTATGATAATTGTTCAAGGTCCGCTTATGAGTGAGAACATATAGTACTCTGTTGTTTGTTTCTGTGATAGATCACTGAGTATAATTGACTCTAAATGCTTGCAAGCTGCTTGGAAGTTCATATGTTTGTCCTTCTTTATGGCTGCATAATATTCCATTGTGTATATGTGCCACATTTTTTTTTTAACCAGTCCAGCTTCAATGGGCAGCATGGTTGCTGCCATGTTTTTGCTATTGTGAATAGAACTGCAACAAACATATGTGTGCTGGTATGTTTTTTATAGAATGATTTGAATTCCTCCAGGTATATTCCCAATAGGAAAACTGCTGAGTCATATAAAAGGTCAATTTCTAGTTCTTTCAGAAATCGCCACACTGTCTTCCAAAGAGTTTGCATTCCTACTAGCAGTGTAGAAGCATTCCTTTTTCTCTGCATCCTCACCAGCATCCGTTGTTGTTTGTTTTATTAATGATGGTCATTCTTACTGGGGTTAAGTGGTATCTCAATGTGGTTTTGATTTGCATTTCTCGGATAATGAGTGAGGCTGAGCATTTTTTTCATGTATCTGTTGACTACCCGTATATCTTCCTTTGAGAAGTGTCTATTCATGTCTTTTGCCCACTTTTTATTGGGGCTGTTTGTTTCTTTCCTTTCAGGGTGTTTGAATTCCTTGTGATCCTGGATGTTAGGCCTTTGTCAGATATACAGTTGGCAAATATTTTTTCCCATTATATGACCTGTCTCCCTACTCTCTTGATGGTTTCTTTTGCTTTGAAGAAGCTTGTCAGTTTGATGAGGTCTCACTTGTCTTTCTTATTTCTTATGGTATGGGCACTTGGGGTTTTGATCAGGAATTGGTTGCCAGTTCCAACTTCCATAAGGGTGTCTCTTGCATTTTCTAAGTTTCTTATAGTTTGAGGTTTTACATTTCAGTCTTTGATGCATTTAGAGTTAATTTTTGTGTATGATGATAGGTATGGGTCCTGCTTTAATCTTCTGCATGTGATCAGTCAGTTTTCCTGACACCATTTACTGAATAGGTTCTCCTCTCCCCAGTGGTCGCTGTTGGAAGCTTTGTCAAAGACAAGTTGGTTAAGAAATTGAGGCTTTGCTTCTGGAATCTCTCTCCTGTTCCATCGGTCTATATGCCTGTTCTTGTACCAATACCAACCTGTTTTGATTGCCTTATAGTAAAGTTTGAAGTCTGGAAGTGTGATATCTCCTGCTTTGTTTCTTTTGCAAAGGATTTTTTTGTCTATTCATGGTCGTTTGTATTTCCATATGAATTTCTGTATTGTCATTTCCAGGTCTGAGAAGAATGATGTTGGTAACTTAATGGGTATTGCATTGAATCTATAATTACCTTTGGTAGGATGGACATTTTAACAATGTTGATTCTTCCTATCTATAAGCATTGGATATTTTTTCCATTTGTTTGTATCTTCTTGGATTTCTTTGAGCAGTGTTTTGTAGTTCTCACTGTAAATGTCTTTCACTTCCCTGGTTAGGAAGATGACAAGGTATTTCTTTGTGTGTGTGTGTGTGTGTGTGTGTGTGTGTGTGTGTGTGTGTGTGTGTAGCTATTGTGAATGGGTCTCTGCCTGCTTGTTGTTGGTGTATAGGAATGCAACTGTCTTTTGCACATTTATTTTGTATAATGAGATTTTGCCAAAGTCCTGTATCAGTGCAAGCAAGTTTTTGACAGATTCTTTTGGATTTTCAAGGTGTGGGATCATATCATCAGCAAAGAGGGATCGCCTGACTTCCTCTTTTCCTATTTGGATACCCCTGATTTCCTTCTCTTGTCTAATTGCCCTAGCTAGGACTTCCAACACAATATTGAACAAGAGGGGTGAGAGTGGGCAGCCTTGTCTTGTTCCAGTTTTCAGGGGAAATGTTTCTAGTTTCTGTCCATTTAGCAATATGTTAGTTGTGGGTTTATCATAAATGGCACTCACTATTTTGAGGTATATTCCTTATATACCTAGGTGTTTGAGGGTTTGTATCAAGAAGGGATGCTGAATTTTATCAGAAACTTTCTGCATCTAATGATTTAATCATGTGGTTCTTGTTTTTACCTCTGTTGATGTATTTAATTACATTTATGGTCTTATGAATGTTGAAACAGCTCTGCATCTTGGGATGAAGCCTACTTGGTCATAGTGGATGATTTTAAAGATGTGTTTTGGATCCGATTTGCTAGAATCTTGTTGAGGATTTTTGCATCTATGTTCATAAGGGATATTGGCCTATAGTTCTCTTTTTTTGTTGAATCTTTACCCAGTTTGGGTATCAGTATGATGTTAACTTCATAAAATGATTTCGGGAGAATTTCATCTTTTTCAATTGCCTGGAATACTTTCAATAGGATTGGTACCAGCTCCTCCTTGTACGTTTTGTAAAATTCTGCTGGAAAGCCATCCAGTCCAGGGCTTTTTTCTTTTTTTTTTTGTAGGTAGTTTTTGTATGACAGAGTCAATTTCTTGGGTTGTTATGGTCTATTTGGTGTCGCAATATCTTCTTGTTTCAACCTGGAGAGATTGTGTGATGTCAGAAAGTCCTCTATTTCCTTTAGGTTATCAAATTTGTTTCCATATAGGTGTATGTAGTAATCTCTGATAATCTTTTATATTTCTTTAGAGTCAGTTGTGATTTGATCTTTTGTATTTTTGATTGTACTTATTTGGGCTTTTTGTCTCTTTTTCTTGGTCATTCTGGCTAGGGATCCATCAATCTTGTTAATTCTTTCAAAGAATCAGGTTTTTGTTTTGTTTTTGTTTTCTAGGATATTTTTATTTTCTATGTCCCATATTTGAGCTCTTATTTTGGTGATTTGGATTCTTCTGCTAAAGTTGGGGTTTTGGTGGTCTTCTCTTTCCAGCTCCCTTAGGTGATTTTTTAGACTCTCAACTTGTGATCTTTCCGTTTTCTTGATGTGTGCTCATAGAGATATAAATTCCCCTCTTGGAACTGATTTCATGACACCCCAAAGGTTTGGGGAAGATGTTTCTTCATTTGCATTTGTTTCCAGGAATCTTTTAATTTCTGCATTGATTTCAGTGTTGACCTAGTAGTTGTTCAGCATCATGTTGTTTAGTGTCCATGTCTTTGTGGGCTTTAGGGAAATTTTGTTGGTGTTGATATTTATTTTTATTCCACTGTGGTCTGAGCAGGTGCCCAGCAATATTTCAACCTTATGGAATTTGTTTATGCTTGATTTATGGCCAAGAAGGTGATTGATCTTGGAGCAAGTTCCATGTGGTGATGATTAGAATGTATATTCTGTGGTTTTTGGATGGAATAATCTGTAGGTATCTATCAAGTCCATTTAGTCTAGTGTTAAGTTTAATTTCTGGATCTCTTTGTTGATTTTTTGCCTTAATGATCTATCTAGGGCTGCTAGTGGGGTATTCAAGTCCCCTGTTATAATAGTGTTAGAGTCAATATCTTTTTAAAATTTACTTAGTAGTTGCTTTATAAATGCTGGTGCTCCTGTGTTGGTTGCATATATGGTTAGGATGGATATTTCTTGTTGATGGATTGAAACTTTTATCATTATGTAGTGTCCTATCACATCTTTTTAAGTTTTTGATAGCTTAAAGGTTGTTTTGTCTGATATCAAGATAATGACTCTTGCCTTCTTTTGTGATCCATTTGTCTAGACACCTGTTTTCCTTCCTTTAACTTTGAGTCTGTTTGCATCCCTTCTGTTGATATGAGTTTCCTGGATGCAGAAAATAATTGGGTCATGTTTTCTTACCAGTTTGCCTTTCTGTCTCTTCCCAGTGGTGCATTTAGTCCATTCACATTCAGGCTGATTATTGAAATGTGATTGTTTACCCTTGTCATGAGGTTCTTATCAAGTTTTTTCTTTGTTTGCTTGGGGGGTTTTTTGGCTTTGGTGTTGATGTATGTGTTCAAGATTCTTGTTGTACTGTATTCTCTGCTGATTCTGTGCTCTGCTGTTCTCCTTGGAAGTGTGTGGGTCATTCTTTTTTTTTCTTTTTTCTGTGCTTAATACCTTTTTAAGTGTCTCCTGTAGAGCTGGTCTGGAAGCTATATAATCTCTTAGGGATTGGCTGTCTGGGAAGGATTTTAATTTTCTATCACTTATGAAACCGAGCTTGACTGGATAGAAAATTCTTGGTTGAAATTGTTTTCTTTGAGGACTTTGAATATAGGACTCCAGTCCCTTCTTGCTTGTAGTGTTTCTGCCGATAGGTCTGCTGCTATTCTGATTGGTTTTCCCTGGTAGGTAGTATGACCTTTCTCTCTTGCTGCCTTTAGAATTTTTTCTTTTGTGCCTACTTTGTGTAGGTGAATTATTATGTGTCTAGGGGTTGTTCTTCTCATTTGATGTCTTGTGGGGGTTCTCTGTATTTCTTGTGCTTGGTTGGTCACATGTCTAGTGAGATTGGAAAAGTTTTCTTGGACTAGCTCCTGGAATACTTTCTCTAAGTTGTTCTTCATTTCCCTTTCTTCTTCTGGGATACCAGTCAGGTACAGGTTCAGCCTCTTGATATAATCGTACATCTCTTGAAGGCTTTGTTTTTTCTTTCTGAATCTTCTTTCTATGTTTTTACAGATAGGGTAATTCCATGTTCTGGTCTTCAAGTTCTGAGATTGTTTCTTCAGCTAGATTAATTCTGCTTTCCATGCTTGCCACCTTGTTATTTATTTCCTGTATGAAATTTTTTATTGCCAAAATCTCTGTTACAAGTTGTTCCAGTGCTGCATCTTGTCCTTCTTGAGTCTTATTTACTCTTTCTATTCATTCCCTAATCTCTGTCATATTCTGGGGCCAGTCATTGGTGACTTTCATTGTTTGGGCACCATGGTCTGATTTTCCAGTTTTCTCTTTGTTACACTTGAAATTGTCTGTGATCTTCCTTTGGTTTTTCCTCATTTGTGACAGATCTCTTGTTTTTTTTCTTTAGTTCTGTTATTCAGTGTCAGTGGGAGAGGCTTTCCCTCCTGATGTTTGCTCAGCCCTCTATTCTTCCTTAATTTGTTCTATTTTGCTCTGGATTTGTTCTATTTGAAATAGAACAGTGGGTGGGAATTTTTGCTGTCTCTTATAGGTTTTGAAAGTCGAATAAAGTAGTGGATGGGGGCACTAGGATTTAGAAACTACTTGCAAATTACTATGTTCACTGATTGTGGTATGTGTTCCCTGAGATCCACTCCCTACCACTACTCTATATGATGAGGCAAAGCAGAAACCAATGCAAAAAACAATTGAACACACACACAGATATACACACACTCCCCCAAACAAACTGGAATAACAATAAATTGAAGCAAAACAAACAACAACAACAGAAAATCAAGAAAACTGAACACACACACACACATGTCTAGTTCAAAGTGAATGAGGAAGAAAATAGAAAGATTGGGGAAAAAAAGGAATTCAGATTGAACCCTCACATATATATTGACATACCTTAAGCTATAAAAAAAACTTAAAAACTATTTTTTGTATAAAATAAAGAACAAAAGAGCAAACCAACTACAACAAAATTCAAAGATGAACACTCAACCTTTCACATACGCACATAAACAGAATACAATAAACAATAGAAGAAAGAAACAGAAAAAGTAAAAAAAGAAGACAAATTGGGGGGGTGCAGATCAAACCCTCACATACACATTCATGCACAAAGAAAAAATATTTTAAAAATAGATGAACTAACAAACAAACAGGCAAAAAATGTTAAAAAAATTAAAAATTAAAAAAATAAAAAGGCTCTTGTGGCAGGCTCTGTAATTGTTCTTCTAATATGCTCTCTCCTGCAGCCCTTCCACCTTTTTCACTCTCTCTCCCCCAGTGTCTGGGGCAGGGAAGGAGGAGAGGCAGTGGAGGTGGGTGGGGCTGCAGTCTGCCCTTCCCACTCTCGTATGGTCAGGGAGATCTCCTCTGGTGGGGAGGTGCGCGATTGTCTCTTCTCCAGGTGTATACTCATGGGGGGTACCCCAACCAGGCCTATCCTGGAATGTAGTTCTCCTATTGTGACTGACATCCAGCCTCCATTTGTGTTTCTCCCTCTCAGATGTTGCCCAGCTATGTGAGTCTGACATTCAGAGGATTGCTGGGGAGGAGGGGCTTTGGGTCAACCCCAGACTCACCACTGATCTCTTTGGAGTCCTTCTTCATCCTTTTCTAGTCACACCCTTTGATCTGCAGCTGGTTCAGGATAGGGGTTGGAGTGCCTGGGACTCAACACTCATCAAGTCTCTCCAAAGTTTGTGCTTTCAGGATATTCCTTCTGTGTCACGATCAACCCCTGAGTAGTTGATCCACCAGTCACAGAGATCATGTCTGTCGCTCCGTGGTGAGCAAGTTAGAGCACTTTCCTGTCCTGCCTTCAAGATGGTGGCAGGGTGCCTCTCTTGTCCTCTTCCATGAGACTCTGCCTCTGGACTCCCTCTGCAGCCCCTGCTGCCGGTACCTGGCCAGGTGCTGAAGTGGTGAGGTAAAACCTGGAGCTGGCAGTCTCTCCTGCTGCAGTGGTGAAGCAGAGCCTGGGGCGATAGTCTCTCTCTGCCACTTCTTCACAGGAAAACTTTTATCCGTTAAAAAAATGGCACTTGATTTCTGTGACCTGGGGAAAGCCAGGAACCAAGCAGAGAAGCTGCAGCACCAGCTGTTGCACCAGGGTCCTGGTCGCTTGCTCATGAGTCCCCATTTAGTCAGTCTCTCCCAGCATTTTCTTCCCAGAAAGGGTTTTGTTGATTTATAAAAATAAAATAAAATAAATTGGCACTGAGCTTCTGCATCCTGGGAATTGCTAGGGTCCAAGCCCTGCAGCTGCGGCACCAGCCACTGCCCCGAAGAGCCCTGGCTACTAGTTCCCTAGCCCTCACTCAGACAGCCACTCACATGCCCACTCACTCACCAGCATGTACACAAAATTTTCCGTACACTCACTCACTCACACTGGGACTCACATAGTCCAACTGGCTTGGCCACCATCTTCCCCAGAAAACTGAAAGTAACCTTATAATAAAGTTTAAAGTCTGGGAGTGTGATAATGCCTGCTTTTTTTTTTTTTCCTGAGGATTGTTTTGGCTGTTCGTGTGGTTGTTTATGTTTCTATATGAATTCCTTTATTATTTCCAGGTCTGAGAAGAATGCTGTTGGTAATTTAATGGGAATTGTATTGAATCCATAGATTGCCTTGGGTAGGATGGACATCTTAACAATGTTGATTCTTCCATTCCATGAGCATGGATATTAACATTTTTCCATTTGATTGTGTCATGTTTGGTTTCTTTGAGCAGTATTTTGTAGTTTTCATGTAAAGGTTTTTGACTTCTCTGGTTAGATGATGCCAAGGTATTTTATCTTTTGTGTGTGTGTGGCTCTTGTGAATGGGATTGTACTTTTTATTTGGGTTTCTATTTGTTTATTGTTGGTGTATAGGAATGCAACTGCCTTTTGCAAATTTATTTTATACCCTGAGACTTTGCCAAAGTCCTTTAACAGTGCAAAGAGTTTTTTGACAGATTCTCTTGGGTTTTCAAGGTATAGGATCATGTCATCTGCAAAGAAGGATAACAACTTTCTCTTCTCCTATTTGGATACCCCTGATTTCCTTCTCTATTCTGATTGCTCTAGCTAAGACTTCCAATCTATGTAGAATAGGAGTAGTGAGATTGGGCATCCTTGTCTTGTTCCGGTTTTCAGGGGAAATGGTTCCAATGTCTGTCTGTTTAGTAGTATGTTAGTTTTGGGTTTCTCATAGATGGGTCTTACTATTTTGAGGTATGTTCCATCTATGCCCAGTGTTTGAGGGTTTTTATCAAGAAGGGATGCTGGATTTTATCGAAAACTTTTTCTACATCTAATGATATAATCTTGTGATTTTTGTTTTTACATCTGTTGATGCGTTTAATTACATTTATGGTCTTGCAGATGTTGAACCAGTCCTGCATCCTGGGATGAAGCCTACTTGGTTATGGGGGATGAGTTTGAGATGTGTTGTTGGATCTGGTTTGCTATAATCTTGTTGAGAATTTTAGCATCTATGTCCATTAAGGATAATGCCTGTAGTTCTCTTTCTTTGTTGGATCTTTACCTGGTTTGAGTATCAATGTGATGTTATCTTCATAAAGTGACTTGAGGAGAGTTTCATCTTTCTTGATTGCCTGGAATATTTTCAGCAGGATTGGTATCAGCTCCTCCTTGTATATTTTGTAGAATTCTGTTGGAAAGCCACCTTGATAGGGCTTTTTTTGGTAGGTAGTTTTCTTATGACATTGTTCATTTCCTGGGTTGTTTTTGGTCTATTTAGGGTCTCGATTTCTTCTTGTTTTAACCTTGGGATGTTGTGTGATGTAAGAAAGTCCTCCATTTCATTTAGGTTTTCAAGTTTGTTTCCATACAAGTGTATTAGTAATCTCTGAAAATCTTTTCTATTTTTTCAGGTTCAGTTGTGACTTGATCTTTTGCATTTGTGATTGTGTTTATTTGGGCTCTTTCTCTCTCTTTTCTTGGTCAATCTAGCAAGAGGTCTATCAATATTGATTATCCTTTCAAAGAGCCAACTTTTTGTTTTGTTGATTATTTGTATTATATTTTTGTCCTCTATGTCCTGAGTTTAGGTTTTTATTTTGGTGGATCTGGAGTCTTCTGCTGAAATTAGGGTTTTGGTGGTCTTGCTTTTCCAGCTTCTTTAGGTGATTTTTAAGACTGTTACCTTATGATCTTTCCATTTTCTTCATGTGTGTTCATTGAAATATGAATTTTCTTCTTAGTACTGCTTTCATGGCATCCTAAAGATTTGGTGAGATGTTTTTTCAAAATTAGGATTATTTTGTTATAACATACACATGCTACATGTGAAGTAATAATAATGTGATTCACAAATGGTCATGGATTAATTGTAATTATATATTGTGAACTCTTGGGTACCCCCAAAATTTGTTTAAAAGAAGTAGAACTAATATGCTAAGAAAAAAGAGATAATGGAATAATATAAAATGTTTAGTTAAAACCATAAAAAGCAGATAAAGAGTGGAAGACAAAACTAGGAACAAAGAACAAGGTCAAGGAATAGAAAATAGTAGCGAATATAGTAAATATTAACCCAGCTATATCAACAATTGCATTGAATGCAAATGATCTAAATGCACCAATTAAAAGAGGTTGTCTGAGTGGTTCAAATAATACAACCCAACTATATATTATCTGCAAGAAACACCTTAAATATAAAAATACATATACATTAAATGTAAATTAATGAAGAAAGATATAACATACTGACACTAATCAAAAAATAGTGGAAGTAACTAATGTTAATTTCAGACAGAGTAGAACTCATAACAAGGAGAGTTATTAGATATAAGAAGGATATTACATAAGGATTAAGGTCAATTCTCCAAAGTAGCCATAACAATTATTAATGTGTATATACTTAACAAGGCAAAATAAAAATGCATGAGGCAAAACTGGATACAACTGTAAGGAGAAAAGATGAATCCTCTATTATAGTTGGAGATGTGAACTTCTCTTTATCAGAAATTGATTGATCTAGCAGGCAGCAAATTAGTAAGAATATAGTTGAATCCAACAATGTCAATCAGCTGGATATAATAGATATCTATAGACTACTTCATTCAACTATAGTAGAATATACAGTCTTCTCAGGATCATCAGAAACATTCTCTAACATAGATTACATTTTGGGTGATAATACACACATTAACAATTTAAAAGCATATAAATCATACAATGTCTGCTTTCAGACCACCATAGAATTAACTAGATAGCAATAACAGAAAGATGAATAGAAAACCCACTCATACTTGGAGATTAGACAACACACTTTTGAACATCAATTGGTCAAAGAAAAAGATCTCAGGAGATATTACAAAATGTTTTAAAATAAATAAAAATGAAAACACAACTTATTAATATGTATTGGATGTAGTGAAATCAGTACTTAAGAGAAGAGAATTTATATCATTCAATGCATATGTTATAAAAGAAGAAAGTCTGAAATCAATCAACTAAGCATGTACCATAGGAAACTAGAAAAACAAGAGTAAATTGAACTTAAAATAAACACTATAAAAGAAATAAAAATTAGAGCAGAAGTCAATGAAATTGAAAACAGAAAATCAATAGAGAAAATTGATGAACTCAAAAGCTTAATTTTTTAAAAAAATTAATAAAGCCTCTAGCCAGGCTAATGGGGGGGGAAGAGAGAGAGAGAGAGAGAGAGAATTACTAATATGAGAAATGCAAGAGGGGGTATCATGACAGATCTAATGGACTTAGAAAGATATTAAATGAACATTATGAAAAAAAAACTATGCCCACAAATTTGATAATCTAGATGAAATGAAGTTCTTGAGAGATACAATCTGCCAAAACTCACACAAGAAAAAATAGACAATCTGAATAGGTCTATATTTGGTAAAGAAATTAAATTAATAATAACCTAAACAGAAAACATCAGGTTCAGATGTGTTCTCTGGTGAATTCTACTAAACATTTAAGGAGGAAATTATAGATTTATAATCTCTTTTGGAATATAGAAGAAGAGGGACTATATAAATGCTATCAAAATCAGACAACGACATTACTGGGAAAGAAAACTATAGACCAATATCTCCCATAGACACAAATGCAAAAATCCTCAACAAGATATTAGCAAATCAAATCCAAAAATGTATAAAGAGAATTAAACACCACAACCAAGTAGAACTTATTTCAGGTATTTGAGGCTGATTTACCATTTAAAAATCAATTAATATGATATATCACATCAACGGGCTAAAGAAGAAAAATCACATGATCATATCAATAGATGCAGAAAAAAGTATATGACAGATTCCAATACCTATTCCAATACCTTCAGTCAATAGGAACAGAGGGTAACATCTTCAACTTAATAAGTAATACCTACAAAAACACCTACAGTTAACATTATACTGAATGCTGAGAAACTCAACGTTTTACCACTAAGATCAGTAACAAAGCAAGGATGTTCCTTCTTACCACTGCTTTTCAACATCATACTGGAAGTCCTAGGTAAGGCAATAAGACAAGAAAAGGAAATAAAAGATATACAGATTGAGAAAGAAGAAATAACTGTCTCATTCACTGATGACATGATTGTTCATAAGAAAAGTTCAAAAGACTTGACCGAAAAACTCTGCAACTAATAAGTATTAAGGCAAGGTTTCAGGATAAAAAGCTAATATAAAAAAATCAATCACTTTCCTATATGACAACAATGAACAAGTAGAATTTGCAACTTAAAACATAATTTCATTTATATTAGCACCCTCAAAAATTATTTAGGCATAAAAATAACAACATGTAGAAGATTTGTATGACAAAAATTATAAAACTCTGATGAAGGAAATCAAATAACTAAATTAAGTGAGATTCCATTTCAATGGATAGATAGCCTCAGTGTTGTCCAGATGTCATTTCTTCTTGATTTTGTCTGTAGATTCACTACTACTCCAATCTAAATCTTATCAACCTCCTTTGTGGCTATCAACAAACTGATTCTAAAACTTATAAGAAAAGGTAAAAGGCCCAGAATAGTCAACACAATATTGATGGAGAAGAACAAAGTTTGAAAACTGACACTACCCAACTTCAAGCCTTACTATAAAGCTATAGTAATCAAGACAATATGGTATTGGCAAAAGAATAGACAAATATATCAATGGAACAAAACAAGGGGTCCAGAAATAGAATTACATAAATATAGCAAACTGACCTTTGACAAAAAAGAAAAAAAATACAATGGCGCAAGAGTCTTTCAACAAATGTGTTGAAACAATTGGACATCCACATGCAAAAAAAAAAAAAAAAAAGAATCTAGACACAAACCTTAACAACCTTTACAAAAATTATCTCAAAATGTACCACAGACCTAAATGTAAAGTACAAAATTCTAATATGCCTAAGTGATACCATATGCGAATATCTAGATGTCCTTGAGTTTTGCAATTTCTTTTAGATGAAAGATCAAAGGTATGATCCATGAAATCAATAATTGATAAGTAAGATTTCATTAAAAGTAAAAATTTATGCTCTGTGAAAGACATTGTCAAGAGATTGAAAAATCTGGAAGAAAATATTTGGGAATGATATCTGATAAAGAAATGTTATGTAAAACATGCAAAGAACACTTATGATTCAACATGAAGAAAACAACCGATCTGGTTAAAAATAGGTTAAAGACCTTACCTGATACCTCACCAAAGAAGATACACAGATGGCAAATAAGCATATGAAAAGATGCTCCACATCATCTGTCATCAGGGAAAAAGAAAGTTAAACACAGTCACATACCACTATCCACAAATTAGAAAGGCTGAAACCCAGAACACTGACAATGCCACATACTGTTGAGGATGTAAAACAACAGGAAATTTCACTTGTTGCTGGTGGGAATGCAAAATGGTACAGCCACTTTGAAAGGCAATCTGAGAATTTCTTACAAAATTAAATAGACTTTTATCATATGATCCAGTAATTACATCCCTTGGTATTTACACAAAGAAGGTGAAAACTGATGTCCACACAAAAACCTGCACATAGATGTTTATAGCAGTTTTATTCATAATTGCCAAAACGTGGAAGCAAACAAGATGTCTTTCAGTAGGTGAATTCAGTAAGTAAACGACAGTGTATCCAGACAATGGAATATTATTCAGTACTAAAAGAAAATGAGCTATCAAGCCATGAAAAAACTTGAAGGAAACTTAAATGCATATTACTAAGTGAAAGAAGTCAATCTAAAAAGTTACATACTGTATAATTACAACTATGTGACCCTCTGGAAAAGGCGAAACTATGGAGATAGTAAAGAAAATCAGTGGTTGTCAAAATTTAGGGGGGAGGAAGAAATGAACAGGAGAGCATTGTACAAAGTATTTTTAGGGCAGCAAAACTCTTTTGTATGATACTGTAATGATGGGTACATGCTATTACACATTTCCAAACTCATAGAATGTACAACTCCAAAAATAATCCCTAATGTAATTTATGGACCTGGCTCCATATATATAACAATATATCAATGTAGAATCATCAATTGTAACAATTACATCACTTTGGTTGGGGGTGTTGATAATGAAGGAGGCTATTCATGTGAAGGAGTGGAGGGCTTATGGACATTTCTGTCCCCTCAATTTTGTCTTAAACCTAAAACCACTCTTTAAAAATTAGTCTATTAAAACATTTTTTTAATGAAAAGAAAAAGAATGTGATGGATAAAGTAATAGTTTGTGTGAAAGCTATATGTGAAAAGATGTCAGCATGACTAGAAAAGTAGAAACCAAAAGGAAGCAATTAAAAAAAAAAACTATTCAGTTTGTGTGAAGGTTATGAAACTTCTGAACCTTAAAACTGGTTTCAAAGCCAGGCTCGGTGGCTCAGCCTGTAATCCTACGCCTTTGGGAGGCTGAGGTGAGTGGATTGCCTGGGCCCGTGGGTTCGAGACCTGCCTGGGCAGCGAGACCTCATCTCTACAATAAATCAAAAAAAAAAGATCAGCCGGGCGTGGTAGTGCATGCCTGTAATTCCAGCTACTTGGAAGACTGAGGCGGAAGGATCGCCAGAGCCCAGCAGGTCGAGGCTGCGGTGGCCCGGAGTGGCCACTGCACTCCAGTCTGGGTGACAGAGTGAGACTCCAACTCAAAAACAAACAAACAAACAAACAAACAAAAAAACTGGTTTCAAGAAGTCACTTTTGTGCTCTCTTGCTTATAATCTAGTTCTGCTCTAATCTTTAATCTAGCTCCTTTATCCTTTTACCCATTCATTTGATAATTATCAAATGTCTACTTGTCACAACTATCACCATAAAGCTAGGGAAGATTGAAAGCTGTTTTTGGAGCTTACTGTTTAGTAGAGGTGATATGTGCACATGTTAAGTGTTAGAAAGTGCTAACCGTTACAAAAGGGTTTCAGAGAATATACGTTGAGCATTAGAGATTGCTTCCTGTTTATGTATTAAGAAAAGCTTCATGGAGAAGTCTATGTCATAAAGAATGCAAGAAATTGGACAAGTAGAAATGGGAGTTTAGTCACTCCTGTTGCTAACATGGACACCTTGAGCCGAGACATAGAAGTTGTAAAATGTAGAAAGAACTTGGAGTGTAGAGAGCTGTTTAGCTTGCTGGAGTATATATGGTCTGACGATTAAGTTCCAGAACTTGCCACCCTGTGCTTACATTGGCAGCACTGTACTAACAACTCAATAAGGCTTCTTAATGTTAGTATAGTAGTGTCTCACAACTGTGTTTGTGTTGATGTGTGGTGGTGTCTTGCTGAGTGGCATACATTATTATTGTTGCATGATTTGTGTGCTGTTGCAAGAATGTTGGAGCTTGAATTCAAGGAATGAACACAGGTTAAATTTCTTGTTAAACTTGACAAGAATGGAAGTGAAATCAGGATTGTGACTATTAGTCCAAGTTTATGTGGATAATGCC
Source organism: Carlito syrichta (assembly GCF_000164805.1). NCBI lineage: Eukaryota > Metazoa > Chordata > Mammalia > Primates > Tarsiidae > Carlito > Carlito syrichta. The sequence goes on along the minus strand of NW_007211796.1, from coordinate 362,738 downwards.
ATGAAGAAAATGGTAGTGTACAAATGAATTAAACATTTTTCTGAGAGGAGAGTAGGCGTCACTGATGAAGAGAGGTCAGGACGGCCAGTAACAGAACTGAAGAAAACACTACAAAAATTCTTCAAATTGTGTGTCAAAATTGTTGGGTGACTGTGAGAAGCATAGCAAACCAAATAAATATCAATAGAGAAACAGTAAAAAATCTTAACTGAAAATCTTGGCATGTGAAAATTGTATGCAAAAATGGTCCTGAAGGATCTCTTGTATCACAGCGATGCATCAGCTCACACAGTGCTTTGAGGGAGTTTTTAACGAGTAGACAAATAACTGTATTGGAATACCCTCCTTACTCTCCTGATCTGACCCCTAATGACTTTTTCTGTACCCAAAAATATAGAAAATATTGAAAAGAAGACATTTTGGTGACATTCAGGACATCAAGGGTAATATAATGACAACTCTGATGGCCATTACAGAAAGAGTTCCAAAGTTGCTTTGGGTGGGTGGACTAGGCACTGGTGTAGGTACACAGCTTCCCAAGGGGAGTACTTTGAAGGTGATTATAGTGATATTCAGCAATGAAGTATGTAGCGCTCTTTCAAGGATGACCACGAACTTAATTGTCAGACCCCATATAATATGAAGATGACTAGAAGGAAAATATTATAAAATGAAAGATTATCCTTTTTGACCATAAAGACTACCCCATGAGAACATACCTCCAGCTGGATTGCTCAATCTTTCTGTGGCAGGTAAAAGAAAACATGAGAAATACTTAAAGCAAAGTTTTAATTCCTTCTCTGGACTGCCAGAAAACTGATGAAATGTCAGTCCAAGCAGACTCAGTTTCCTTCATAAATATGTGATGTTGTTTTAGGATGATTTATCTGACGACAACAAAAATTAAGGTGAGAGATGGAAGCAGAATAAATGATAAAGAAGCCAATATTAAATTGATGATGATTGATGGTTGATGTGAGTGAATATTGGTTGGCATAAAGAGGAGCTATTGGGTGTTATAGATATTGAGGAGATAAAATCGGGATTCAGCAGCTGGATCTAGAGACAGAGGAGCTGGAGAGATTTTTAAAAGGCGATTAAAAGGATGTTGGCATTAATGGAAATTAGAAAGTTAGACTTACCGGTGAAAAGTTGATTAATAATCTTCAGGGCATTTTGAGTTTGATGTACTAATGGGCAACAAGTGGGGATCTCCGTCATGCAGTTGGAAATTTAGGGCTAGAGCTCGGAGACAAATTGGGTCAGAAATAAAGATACGGTTCTTTTCCTCTCAACTCACTGTGAACTTTAAGTGGGATCAATAGAAGCCATACAAGTGGCTGAGGTTAGCAAAGGAGTCAGCTTGGAAGTACAAACTGATCCCAGAACCTATGAACTGACTACATTTAAGGGATATGAAGGGGAAAAAAAGAAGCAGAAGTGAAAGTAGATCAGGAAACTTAGACAAGTCAAGCAAGGAGAAAGTTGTTCCAACTGTGAACTTTTGTATACAATATTTATGATTTGATTTTGGCCTAGTTTAGATCAAGGAATTAAGAAAGAAAACTGGAAAAATAAACAGGGCTTTATGTATTTCAGGACTTAATATAATGGTGATTATGATATAGGATGAAAAGAAACTATGGGCAGCAGGTGCCCTAAAAATTGTTATTAAATAAATGTATAAATAAATATGTTTTTATATTTTCCAACAATTTCTAATTTTTCTTCTTTATCATACAAGTGATTTTCTTACTATTAGTCAACAGTATATACCATAAATCTTTTTTTGGTAAAAAAATAATATGATGTTTTTAAATTTTATTTCATAATGTCAGGAAGCAAATGTGATATAAGAAACTAAGAAAAGACTTATCTAGCTGATATATTTCATCTGTAAAATGGGGATAATAATACTTGACTTGTTGAATGCTTGTCTCAGAGAGAGTTATTATGTGAGTTAGTTAAAGGAATGATGCAGCATTGTATGAATGTATAAGCTACAGTAATATATAGCATAACTAATACTCAATAATTTTTTCCATTTGTGATCTTATGCTGGTAAAATTGTTAATACTTTGAATAAGTCATAAATATCTATTTTTTGCTCTATGTTCAGTAAGCAAATATTCTCATCTTTTTTACACTTATAAATTTACTGTGATTTTGCCTTCTGTGAGATGTTTGCATTTATCTTATTTTTGCCCATTTCAGCTCTGGGAAGTATGTGCCAAATAAAATGTTAGTATCAGCAAACAAACATTTTGGTTGGGTGTGTCTTTACTGTCTAAATGTGTGTATATATATATCCAGGACTATTTGTTTCAAAAGCTTTCATGAAACATGCATTTGTTTTTGGTCTATCCTAATAGCTCAGATATTCCTGTCTACGTTTTCTTAGGCCACCTATTCAGTGCTTCTTATGAGTTCTGTTGGTTAGAATTTTTTCTAAGTCTTCAGTAGTTGCTTGGTAGGAATGCTTGTAAAAACATTTGTGGATAGCCCAAACATTTTTTTTAATAACATTTGCTTGGAAAAATTTTACTGGCAGTCAGGATATATTATTTAAACATATTTCAAAATATTTATGCATCCCTGCAATACTTTGGCGGTGTCTTTATGGTAAGACTGAATTGATAGTTTTCTAGTTAAGTTGTTTTGTTTGTTTTTGGTCATTCATAGTGGTTGATTGATGAGTGTTTGATAGAATTTTCATGCAGTGGATTTGATTAACTTAGTAGTAAGGCAGCTATAACAACCAGAGGTTTTTTAACTTTCTTCTTTCTCAGAGACATGAATTTAATAAACAAATTAGATTAACTTTATGATAATCTTGTCAGATGCTTGATTCTCAGTTGCTATTCCAGTTCTTTCCTTTCTCTTTTTCCTAATGACAATTCAGAAATTGATAGATTTGCTAGTATTATTTTGGCATTAGGATTTAGCAACAGATGTAGTTTAGTGAGAACTGTGGTTCTTTATATAGAACTTACACCATCCTAAAAGTTATTTTTCATATTTCATGACAATGTTTGTGAAAAAGAAAATGGATAAATTATTTGTGCATTTAAACAAATAGCCAAATCAACTTTACTTTTTTGGTGAGGGTTTTATTAGTAGGGTTCATTTTTTTGTATTTTTTTCCAAAATAAAGAGAGAAATTTAAATTTGTTATATTATTTGGTACTTGATTTTAGTTTATGTGATCTTCAGAGGAAAAGTAAAAAGTGTTACCTTAACTTTGGCTTCTGGGAGTGATAATGCCATATAATTTTAGAAGCCTTTAGTAAGTATATCTTCAAAAAACTTATTATAAGGGTTTTAATGAATGAAAAATTCCTTTTCTTTGAGTTTGCCTATTCCCATGTTGCTAAGTCTGTCTTTCTGCACATCTTTCCATGCATCTCTCTTTGGTGTTTTTTTGCATAGATTTTTTTCTTTATGTGTTTTCTTGTATTTTTAAAAAATGTGACTTTCTCTCTGTGTAAAACTGTATGTATATATTTGATGTGTCATTTCCTGTGCCCTCGTATGTGTGCCTTTTCACCTGTGTTCAATCTATTTTTCTTTGGGTGCCTCTATTTACTTTTGATCTCTGTCTATGCCTGTATTAATTCATATTTCTGTGTGTCTTTGTGTCTGCCTATCTCTGCTCCTGTGTGGATGTATGTGTGTTTTGTGTTCTCTATTTCTATGTCCGTTTTGATGTATCCTTCTGCTTATCTAACTTTGTTTGTTTCTCTTTCACTCTCTTTCCCAAACTCTGATTAATTTTATGATGTCTTCATTTTTGTTTGATTTCAGTTTTCTATGTATGTCTTCCTTTTCTATGGTTATAAAACACTGGAGTTTTGCTGTGGTATTATATTTACTAATTAAAATTTAAAATTTCCTGTTTTACATATCAAAACATAGGATATATGTTGTAAACCATAACTGTATACAATTTCTATGTGCAATTAAAAAAAGAAATAAGTCAGTTCTGAAAAAAATTTAAAAATAGTTTTCTGCTCTATTCCATTAGAAAAATGAGTGAAAAATCATGGCAGTCAATTCATAGAAAAATTACAAGTGGGCTAACAAATATATAAAGATAGGCATGCTCTTGCTTGAAATTAAGTATATGTGAATAAAATAATGAAGTTACATTTATTGTCTAATAAATTGATAAAGGTCTACATTGTTGGAAAATAGTGAGTTATACAGTATAATGGTATTAACAGGTACATGACAAAATTTTGATCTTTTGAAATTTGTTTATGCTTGATTTAAGGCCAAGTATGTGGTCAATCTTAGAGTACATTTCATGCAGTGCTGAGTAGAATGTATATTCTGTGGTTGTTGGGTGGAGTGTTCTGTAAGTATCAATTAAGTCCATTTGGTCAAGAGTCACATTGAGGTTCCAGATCTCATTGCTGATTTTTTGTCCTGATGATCTGTCTAGGGTTGTGAGTGGGGTATTAAAGTCCCCAGTTATGATGGTGTTAGAGTCAATATCTTTCTTTAGTTTTCCTAGAAGCTGCTTTATGAAAGTTGGCGCTCCTATGTTGGGTGCATATATGCTTAAGATAGTTATTTCTTGCTGATGGAGTGAACCTTTTATCATTATGTAGTGGCCTTCTGTATCTTTTTAAATTTTTGATAGCTTACATGGTATTTTGTCTGAAATTAGGATCGTGACTCCTCCTTTCTTCTGTGTTCCATTCGCCTGAAAATTTGTTTCCCATCCTCTTACTTTGAGTCTATGCGTATCCTTTCTAGTGAGATGGGTCTCTTGAAGGCAGTATATTGTTTCCTGGTGATATTTTATCCATTTTGCCATTCTATGTCTTTTCAACATTAAAGGAGACTCATATGTATTCAAATTTTAAATATATGTTAGCTTTGACTTAGCAACATTTTAAAAGAATTTGTCCCCCCAAATAACCAGATAATTGTACAACTGTTTATTTTAGGATTGCCTTCAGTAGTATAAAGCTGAAAGTAAATGTCCATCAGTAGGAGATTGGCTAAATAAATTATGGTACATAAAATATAATGGAATATTATATATCTATTGTTACAGAAAAATTCTATGGTATATTTATAAGTAGAAAAAACTAGATTCCAAAATGTGTGTAAAATGTACATAATGTATATGCCATTTCTTAATTCAAACAATATGTATTTTGTACACCAACTACTCCTAGCACTGTAGAGGCACTCTAAAGATATCCATGTTGTTTTGTATGGGATGTAAGATAATGAGAGAAATTCCATGCTTTCTGTATAACAAGCAAGTAGCATGAAAAATAATAAAGCTGCACCCATTTTCAAAAGAGTTTTCTGTTCTTAAATTTTAAAGCAGATAACATTTTGAAGTGTTAAATTAAATTGATCACTTTTCATGATTTTCCTTTCCTTTTCCCATCTCCCCCACACTGCGAATCAGTAATGCTCTATGAAAAATGATTCCCCATCTCAGCCAAGGCAATTTTCTTAGGTGTTCTGGAAATGCTATGCCTCAGTACATATTGCCTTAATGAGTTGTCAAAAAACAATATTTGTTTAAAGCCTTTGGAAAAATAGAAAAAAAAATTAAGTCATGTACTTGTCAAAATGTCATTCCCACATGAAACTCAGAAAGTCTGAGCAAATATAATGTGAAACAATAAAGGTGAATGCTTTGCTCAGTCATTGAAAATTGATGCTGGTGTCAATAAAAAACTAAACTTGCAAATTTAATGTTTAGTACAGTGATTCTATAACTTTAGTGTGCAAAAGACTTATCTAAGGAAATAGTTTTAAATGCAGATTACTGGGCCCCACCCTCTGAGTATAATTTGGTAAGTCTGAAGTAGGCATACAGGCTGTATTTTAATAAGCTTCCAAGGTGTTTCTAATATAAGAGGTTTAAAGGACATATTTTAAGAAATGATGTTAATGAGTAAATTATAATAACTGATCTACTTTAAAAATTTGACAGATTTTCCTTACTAGGCACATTTCTAGAAGAATTCTTTAGACAAGCTTATTTAAGAAATCATGGTAGTTATTTAGGGGGATTATGAGTTCATAGGCAGGTCTACATTCCATTTCAAGACCCATTGGCTTTCTGGACCACAGTTCTGAGCCAAAATTTTAATGAGCTGCCAATGTTTACTTCCATCAAATAAAAATTGGCATGCCTTTTCCTCAAACAATGTCATTAATATTTATAGATTTCCTTGCATTTTTATGATTTTATTATAATAATAGTGTGAGTTCCCAAGAACATTGTCATAAAAGTATGACAAAGAAAGTATAAAAAACAGAGCCTTGCAAATGCAGAATTCCAGTCAATGGAAGCAGCTTTACAGTGTAAACAAAAGACTGCTTTAGAGCACCTGGACACAACCAGAATATCAAATCTATGAGTATTAAAAGACTAAATAAATTATGATAAAACTATCAGCCACCAGAGTAGAAATTTGCCTCAAAAGTAACTCTGAACTTCATTGAAAGAAGGTAATCAGATGTGCAGCAAGAAGTTTATGTTTCTACAGTATATTATAATCTACATATATATATACAACCAAAATATATGCTAAGCATACAATTTAATTATTCCATAATCATTTAATGTATAGCTATTTATAATTTTATTTTAAATAATGTTTTTGGGTAAGAATTCAAACAGCCTTCCATGATATAGTTAATTTATAAAAATACCTGCCCAATTCAGACTATTAGAGAGTTTTACAGTTTAAAAAACCATTTGGTTCAGTGGGCTCGGTGGCTCAGCCTGTAATCCCGTGCCTTGGGAGGCCAAGGTGAGTGAATTGCCTGAGCCCGCGGGTTCGGGACCCACCCGGGCAACTTGGTGAGAACTCATCTCTACAATAAATCAAAACAAAAAAATTAGCCGGGCGTGGTAGCATGCACCTGTAGTTCCAGCTACTTGGAAGGCTGAGGCGGAAGGATCGACGGAGCCCAGCAGGTCGAGGCTGCGGTGGCTGGGAGCGGCCACTGCACTCCAGTCGGGGCGGCAGAGTGAGATTCCAACTAAAAAAAAACCAAAAAAAAAAAAATAACAACAACAACAACAATAACAAAAAACCACTTTAACGTGAATGTAAATCACTTGGGCATCTTATTAAAATGAAAATTTTTATTAATGGTCTAGAGTTCACAGCCTGAGGTTCTGCATTCCAAACTGTTGGTCGATTGAAGGACCATACTTTAATTAGAAAGGATTTATTTCAACCCCTTTGCTTAATAGATAAGGGACAGACAGTGCTTCACCTGGCTTTTTAGGACATCATCATGATTCTGACAGACTTAAAGTCATTGAAGCTGAATATTATTCATGCCAGTTTCTCAACCTCTATCACTAAGGTCTCTGTTGATGCCTTGGTTGCTACCCTTACTGAATTGAAGGGCTGTGGTTTTTTTAAAATCTTTTTCTTTTATTCCGTGAGAGAGCTGAAAGTTTCCTTATAATACATTTTTTTCTTTTCTTTTTTTGCTTGAGCTATCCAGAGATAGTTTCTGTGGCTTGGTACCATCGATAGTATAATTTATACAGGCTGTGTGCAAGGATGACACCCTACGTGCATACAAAGGAATAAATTCTTCTTTCCCCAGAGAATAACAATGAATATATTTCCTTAAAAGCTTATACAAGTCTGCTGGTGATTCCCAAATATCTCTCTCCAACACTATCTCTTCCTTCTTCTTAGCTTTACCAACTTCTTATTTCATATCTCCATTTGAATGTTTAATAGGCATCTCAAACTAAACATATCCAAAATCCAAAATGGAAACTCCCAAACTTGAAGTTTATATAGCAAATGGCACTTTTTTCATGTAGTTACTCAAGTAAAAACCCTCAATTTATTTTCTTCTCTCCCTATGTTCAATTAATTGAGAAGTTCTGCCAGTTCTGCCTTAAAAATCTAGCAAAAACCAACCACTTTCCATCTCAACTGCCTTGTCCTAGTCTAAGTCATAATCATCTCTACCTTAGACAATTGCAAAGACTTTCTAATCTTACTTTTTGCTTCAACTCTAGCTTTTCCACATAGCAAACGTTTTGTTTAAAGTTTAAATCACATTGCATTCATGCTCAAAATGGATGAGTAGTTTCCTGTCACACTGAGAATAAAATCCAAACTCCCTACTATGATCCACAGGGTTTATGCTGGTCTCCCTGATATCTCTTCCATGGGAATGAAAGCCCCAGGGGTGGGATTTTGCTTGTTTTGCTCACTATTGTATTCTTGGTACCTAGAATAATACTTGGGACATAGTAGATGTCAATTAATAGTTTTTAAATGAATGAAGAAATATATGATCAATGCAATCAATTAGGCATAATAAATATGACAGACCCAGTCACTGGAACTCTGGTAGGAAATAAGGGGTTGGCCAAAGAAGATAAAACCTCAGTTATTATTACTATCTACCTATACTATTAACCACTTATACCAATAATGCATACATGAAAATACTCCCAATTTTGAAGTTCAAGGCTCTTTCCCACCAATTTAGAGCAAGACTAGCAGTGAGGTAAGTTGACTGTCACCTAAGTGTCTCAAATTTTGCCCAGACAGAAAAATATTGCATGTAAGTAACCTTAATAGCAGGTTGTAGTGGAGAGATGTTAAGGCAAGTAGCCAGGCAGATGATATGTTGCTGTTACTCTAGAGAGTTACTATGGATAATTTGTGTAGCTTTAGAAAGGAAATAACATGACTATCCTGTGATATATCAATTAACCAAATGAATTGCTTGTTATTTATTTGTAAGCCTACTTTACGAGAGAGAGAGATGAAATATTCATAACACTTTTATATAAGAGAAATGTGACTGGGAAGTCTTATGATTAGAAAAATGATGTGCTCACAAGGACAAGAAAATAAACAATAAATAAAGATTTTAAAGAAATCACTCAACACATCTCTGCCACATAAAGAACGCATTCCAGTTGCTATGGAATAGTATCAGTGATTCTTGCTAATCTAAAGTTGAGCAATTATCTCCTAGTTCTTTGACCCTCATTTTCTCATGGATACACCTCAATAGATCTTGTCTTTTCCCAATGTTGTCCAGATACAAGCACCAACAACCTTTCTCCTATAGGTTTAATTCTGCTACCCCCTGAACCAGTGGAAACCAAACTTTCCGGTTTTTCAAATATACAATTGAGTAAGATCTGGATACAGCCTGTGGCCTCCTGTCTGAGTTTGATTGTCCTGGGCAAAGCCCTTTGCCACCTGCTTCTGCAGTAAGGGGCAAACTGCCCAGTAATGTTCAACATATGTAACTAGTCCATGTGACATGGTTTCTGTTTCCTTTCTGGTGTGCAATCCAACTTCCTGCTGGGACTGTAGGCTTGGCTTAACCTCCTCACCATGTACTTGGTACTCTGATCCTCTTTCCCTGGAGGTGGAATCTTACTTTCAGGCCTCTTTCAAACTGGACTAATTTAACTGCAGCCAAAAATATTTCCAACAATGAGTATAGCTACTATCCAGAGACTCTTGCTATAATGCTCTGTCTTATGTGAAATCCCCTGATTATGTCTGGCCTGGGTTCAAATTTAAACTCCTCTTTGAAGAACAGCCCTACTGCCTTCACTTAGCCCCAATTATGCTGGCCCTGGGTAACTCTTTCATTCCTTTTCTCTACGATTGACAGCATAGCATGCCTGACCACAGAGTTCACTTGTGTTGTGACACATTCCTGAAGGCCTGAGAAAGAATGAAATAATAATAGTTGTGAAGGCTGTTATGCTATGGGATTGAACTTGTTACAAAATTCTATGTCCTGGGGAAGTAGGTAGAACATTGGTGGAAGTAAATTCTTTTCATGCAGTTGCTCAAGTAAAAACCTAGGAATAACCCTCAATTTCTTTTCTTCCCTCCCTACACTCAATCCATTAGCAAGTTCTGCCAGTTCTGCCTTAAGGGTAAGAATCTAAACAACCTTCCAGAATGTAGTCAATTTATAAAAATACCTGCTCAATTCAGACAATCAATTTGGCTTTGCTGATGACTCATAAAACTCCAAGGTTTTATCTGTTGCTAACTACAAGTGGGGCCGCCACACTAGAGAAAGGATTTCTACTCTCAAATGGGTAGAATAATAATACTGATTTATGGAAGGACTAGAAATTCCCTAGTTGTAATAAAACCATTCCTTTTTTCCTTGGAGTTAAAAACTCTGGTATTCACAGAGGGCTGATTACTGTTCATAACCAGTTTACTATTAATTAAAAGAATTGAATCTAGTAAATTCTTTCTGCCCTTTACTTAAGACTTTTCTCACTTGGAGAGGACAAAAGTGAGATCCTTCCAGTGGACACAGTCTTACTAATTTAATACCAACATTAACAAAAATAAATGATAAAGAGAGAGAACAAGGACAGACATTTGTTGTAGGAAAGGATTCTTAATTGAGTTCCTACACAGACAATTCCAGAATGCTTATGAGACACGCATAGATTAGGACATCAGCAAAGGCTAAGTTTAAAACACAAATGAAAATAATTTGTTGATAAGACAACATAGTACTCCTTAGTGGAGTCGCTTGATCAAAAAGCATGCACTTTTCCAATTTTGACAGAACAATTACAATGTTCTCCTTAAAGGAAAAGAATCTTTTAATTCTGACTTTCAAGAAATCACTGTCATTAGGAAATATCGGTCACTGCTAATGATTAAGAGCAGTTTTGAAGGTTAGGCATACTCTTTGGAATACGAACAAGTAGAAGATGAAAAAACGGAATTATGTATTCATGTATAATAGTTTTTTCCCCCACAATAGTGCCTAAGGATCTGATCAAGTGCTGATGACCAATACTTTGTTACAAGACGGGAAAGGTGAAAGTATGTAAATATTTCCATATCTAAAATATTCTATCCCTAGAATATTATATTTATATAGATTGGATGCATTTTATGGGATTTAGGTTGAAAGGTACGTACATTGTACTATGATTAAGGTTTTCTCCCTTCATTATGAAAGTGAGGAGAGCACAGAAATAACAGTATTCCATCAATCTACATGACCTTTGTTGGTCAAAAAATGTTTTAAGAAATTTATTCTTTTGTTTATGTATTTATTTATTCATTCAACAGTACTTAATGCTAAAAATTGTATAAAACACTGTATACAAAGAAAAGCAAAATAGCCATTGTTCCTCACAGTTTACTGATTATAATCTCATAGTATACTTAACATAAAATAAAAATTAATAATATAACAATTAAAACTGTGAATAGTGCTATGAAATCAAGGCAACAGAGGCTTTCAGAAAAGCAATGTGATGCTTATAACTTGATTTTGTAAGGACAGGAAAACTATGAAAATCTCTCTGAAGAAAAGACACTTAAGCTAAGACCTGAAGGATATAGAAGCTAAGAAGATGAAACTAGAAATCTGGAGGAATTCAGGCAGAAAGATCAGCATAGTTAAAAGTTCTGAGGTGGGGAAATGGGCTAGTGTGTTCTAGGAATTGGAGTTTCAATGTGGTTAGGACAGAGAGTAAGGGTAATAATGGCTCTGAATATGATTGGAGAGATAGGCAGAGACCCTGTCCTTACAGAGACTTACAGTGACTGTGGTAAGAAGTTTTTAAAGTACAATTGAATGTTAAAAAGAAGAAAGACTGATTTGTGGATGAGGAATCACATAGACATTATCTTTCTACCACAGATGGTACCAAACAAAAAGCAGGTTAATTTAGAATAGGATGGGTTTATTGAACTATGAACCAGAAAGCTACATAGACCAGTGGTCTATGGAGTGTATCCTGCCTTTTCTTGGTTTCCTTCTTGGGAGCTCACTATTTTTGACATTAGACCTACATAGTATTTCCAAATATACATATTATATATAATATATATTATATTACATATGTATATGTAATTCCAAAATATATATTTCCGCGTGTGTGTGTGTGTGTGTGTGTGTAAAATAATATTTGGCTCATCTGAGAGCTCTGTACAAGTTTAAACTCCAGTGAAAATCTTATAGGCATGAAGTCTGGATTGACCGCTGAGCAATCCATATATTAGTTAGTGAATTTGTTTTAGATATGTTGAATGTGAAACCATTACAGGACATCTGTGAATTGTTCTAGAGTGTTATGGGAGAAAACACATACTTACTATTTAAAATCAAAACTATTTTTCATATGACTGGCATTATAACAAGGAAGGAGTGGAGTATGCACAGCCCAAAACTGGGGATTATCATATCCTGGTTCCTTAGAACATCAAAACTGCTTGTTCTATTTTCTACAAAACTATATCCTAAAATTTCTCTTGAGAATTACTTTATGGTTGGAGGGAGGAAAGGTCTTATGAACCATATTTAGGTGAGGAACAGGAAAGCAAGTGATACATCAACAAGGAAGGGGAAAAGAATTTTGTTCTGAGTGAGCAAACTTCAAAAGTTTTTTTGAAAAAGCATTTAGCACATATTCAAAAGTGGTCACATATAAGTAATAAGTATTTTGCTTCCATAAACAGGTAATTTTCCAGTAGTTTCTATAAAGTAATAATTTCCTAGGAGAATAAAAATATTAAAGCTCTTTTTTTTAAACTGTGATTTAAATTTTTAGAATATGTGACATGAAGATCTGAGGATCATAGAGTGGCTAATTTCCTCATCATTAGGCTTTTTGGAGACTTGGATTTGGAATGCAGCAAGAAGGGTTGGAGATAAAGATGCATACTGGGGAATTATTATTATAGCAGTGATGATTGAAAGCATCCATCAGGTGTAATGACTCACAACTGTAATCCCAGTGATTTAGGGGGTTGAGGTAGGAGGATCACTTGAGAATAGGAGTTTGAGACTAGCCTGGGCAAAGTAGCGAGACCCAGTTTCTAAAAGAAAAAAAAATGTCCTTCAACTGATGGACTGAAAAGAGTGATGATCAATGACTCCTGTTGTGGCTGCTATAGGATCACCTGGTGAGCTTTTATATTTTTATTTCTTTCTCTTTTAATTTTTTATTATAAAGATGTGGGTACAATTCAGGGTTAGGTATACAGATGTTCATTATGCAGGTACTCTTGTTGTTGAGGTGTGCCCCCCTTCCCCAGGCAGATTCCCACTACTGCCAGTCTCACCTCCCCTCCACCCTCCTGGCAGTTTCCTGCTACTGCCAATCCTTTTCTTATGGTATTATGATAATTGTTCAAGGTCTGCTTATGAGTGAGAACATTTGGTACTCAGTTCTTGTTTCTGTGATACATCACTGAGTATTATAGACTCTAAGTCCATCTAGGGTGCTGTGAAGTTCATGATTTTATCCTTCTTTATGGCTCTATAATATTCCAAAATGTATATGTACCACATTTTAAAAATCCAGTTCTCTTTTGATGGGCAGCATGGTTGGTTCCATGTTCTTAACTACCGTGAACAATGTTGCAATAAACATACGTGTGCAGTTATCTTTTTTATAGAATGATTAGAGTTCTTCTGGGTATAGTACCAGTAGGGGGATCCTGGGGTTGTATGGAAGGTTGATTTTTAGATCTTTTAGGAATTGCCACACTGTTTTCCACAGAGGCTGTACTAGTTTACACTCCCACCAAAGTGTAGAAGTGTTCCCTTTTCCTTGAATCCTCTCCAGTATCTGTTGCTTTTTGAGTTTTTGATGATAACTATTCTGACTGGAGTTAGATGGTATCTCTGTATAGTTTTAATTTGCATTTCTTTGATGACTAGTGAGGTTGAGCATTTTTTCATGTATCTGTTGGCTTCTTGTATGCCTGTAGATTGCCTTGGGTAGAATGTACATCTTAACAGTGTTCATTCTTCCAATCGATGAGCGTGGAATATTTTTCCATTGGTTTGCATTATCTTTGATTTCTTTGAGCAGTGTTTTGTAGTTTTAGATGTAAAGGTCTTTCACATCTCTCATTAGGAAGATGTCAAGGTATTTGATTTTTTTTGTGACAATTGTGAATGAGATTGTGCTTTTTATTTGGGTTTCTGTTTGTTTATTGTTGATGTATAGGGACGTGACTATCTTTTGCACATTTATTTTATACCCTGAGACTTAGCCAAAGTCCTTTATAAGTGCAAGGAGGTTTTTGACAGATTCTCTTGGGTTTTCGAGGTATAAAATCATGTCATCTGCAAAGAGGGATAACTTAACTTCCTATTTGGATATTGCTGATTTCCTTCTCTTGTCTGATTGCTCTAGCTAGGATTTCCAATACTATCTTGAACAGGAGGGGTGACAGTGGGTATCCTTATCTTGTTCCGGGTTTCAGGGGAAATGGTTCCAATGTCTGTCTGTTTAGCAGTATGTTGGCTGTGGGTTTCTCATAAATGGCTCTTACTATTTTGACATATGCTCCATCTTTGCCTAGATGTTCGAGCATTTTTATCAAAAAGGGTGCCGGATTTTATCAAAGTTTTTTCCATGTCTAATGATATAATCATGTAGTTTTTGTTTTTATATATGTTGATATATTTAATTACATTTATGGTCTTGCAAGTGTTGAACCAGCCCTGCATCCCAGGGGTGAAGCCTACTTGGTCATGGTGGATGTTTTTTGAGATGTATTGTTGGATCTGATTTGCTAGAATCTTCTTGAGAATTTTAGCATCTATGTTCATCAAGGATATTGACCTGTAGTTCTCTTTGTTGAATCTTTACCAACCCAGTTTGGGTATCAATGTGCTGTTAGCTTCATAAAATGATTTGGGGAGAGTTCCATCTTTCTCAATCGCCTGGAATACTTTCAGTAGGATTGGTATCAGTTCTTCCTTGTATGTGTTGCAGAATTCTGCTGTAAAGCCATTTGGTCCAGAGTTTTTTTTTGTAGGTAGTTTTCTTATGACATAGTCAATTTCCTGGGCTGTTATTGGTCTATTCAGGGTCTCAATTTCTTCTTGTTTCAACATGGGGAGGTTGTGCGATGTCAGAAGTCCTCCATTTCCTTTAGGTTTTCAAGTTTGTTTCCATACAAGTGTACATAGTAATCTCTGATAATCTTTTGTATTTCTTCAATGTCAGTTGTGACTTCATCCTTTGCGTTTGTGATTGTGTTTATTTGGGCTTTTTCCTGGTCAGTCTAGCTAGGGGACCATCAATCTTGTTTATTCTTTCAAAGAACCAGCTTTTTGTTTTGTTGATTTTTTGTATTATCTTTTTGTCTTCTATGTCCCAAATTGGGCTTTTATTTTGGTGATCTGGATTCTTCTCCCCAAGTTAGGGTTTTGTTGGTCTTGCTTTTCCAGCTTCCTTAGTTAGGCTCAGCTTGTGATCTTACCATTTTCTTCATGTTTGTTCATAGAGATATGAATTCCCCTCCTAATAGTTATTTCATGGCATCCAGAGGTTTTGATAAGATGTTTTTTCATTTTCATTTGTTTCCAGGTATCTTTTAATCTCTGTTTTGGTTGCTGTGTTGACCCAGGAGTTGCTTAGCATCATGCTATTTAGTGTCCATGTCTTTGTGGGGTTTGGGAGAACTTTGTTGGAGTTGATATTTATTTTTATTCCACTGTGGTCTGAGAAGGTGCATGGCAGGATATCAATCTTGTGAAATTTGTTTATGCTTGATTTATTGCCAAGGATGTGGTCAATCTTAGAATACATTCCATGTAGTGATGAGTAGAATGCATATTCTGTGGTTGTTGGGTGGAGTGTTCTGTAGATATCAATTAAGTCCATTTGGTCAAGTGTCACATTGAAGTTATAGATCTTCTTGTTGATTTTTTGTCTTGATGATCTGTCTAGGGTTGTGAGTGGGGTATTTAAGTCCAACTATGATTGGGTTAGAGTCAATATCTTTTTAAAGTTTATCTAGAAGTTGTTTTGTGAAAGTTGGTGCTCCTGCATTGGGTGCAATATGTTTAGGATGAATATTTCTTGTTGATGGCTTGATACAGAGGTCATTGTGTAGTGACCTCTGTATCTTTATAGTTTTTTATAGCTTAAGCGGTATTTTGTCTGATAGTAAGATCACAATTTCTGCTTTCTTTTGTTCCATACACCTGAAATTTTGTTTCCCATCTTCTGACTTTGAGTCTGTGAGTGTCCTTTCTGGTGAGAAGAGTCTCTGGAGACAATATATTGTTGCCTCATGATATTTTATTCATTTTGTCATTATGTGTCATTATGTGTCTTTTCAGTGGTGCATTTAGTCCATTCACAGGCTAATTATTGAAATGTGAGAGTTTATTCCTGTCATGAGATTCTTATAGAGTTTGTTGTTGTTGTTGCTGTTTGTTTGTTGTCTTTCTTTTAATTTTTGGGTTGATTAATGTGTGTTTTCAATCTTTTCCCTGCATTCTTGGGAAGGGCATTGTGGTTCTTTTTTTTTCTTCCTTTCTTCTGTGTTTAATACTTTCTTAAGTGTTTCTTATAGAGCTGATCTGGAGGCAATGTAAGCTCTTAGGGATTGAGTGTCTAGGAAAGATTAATTCTTCATCACTGATGATGCTTAGCTTAGCTAGATAGGTAATTCTTGGTTAAAATTGTTTATCTTTAAGAACTTTGAAGATTGGGCTCCAAGCTCTCCTAGTCTGAAGTGCTTCTGTAGATAAATTTGCTGCTATTCCAATTGGTTTTCCCCAGTAGGTGGTCTGACCTTTTTCTCTTGCTGTCTTTAGGATTTTTTTCTTTTATACCTACTTTGTGTAAGTGAATTACTATGTGTATAGGAGTTGGTCTTATCATTTGTTGTGTTGTAGGGGTTCTTTGAATCTCTTGCATTTGGTCACATCACTGATGAGATGAGGGAAGTATTCTTGCATAATTTCATGAAATGTTTGTTTCTGGGTGGTCTCTGTCTCTCTATCTTGCTTCAGCGATTAATCTTAGGTTTGGTCTCTTGAAATAATCAGCCATCTCTCAGACATTTTGTTCTATCATTTAAAGTTTCTTTTCTATGTTTTTAAGAATTGGGTTAGTTTCATATTTTGGTTCTCAAGCCCTGTGATTCTTTCTTCTGTTTGGCTAATTTTGCTTCCCATGCTTATCAGTTTGTTGTTATTTATTTCATTCACTGTATTCTTTGTTGCTGTTATCTGAGTTATTAACTCCTTCATTCTTTCTTCTTGTCTCTCCTCAATTCTATTTATTCTCTCTATTAATGTCTTGATACCTGGGTTTGTGGTTTGAGACCAATCATTCTGGGGGATCTTAATTGTTTGCATTCCGAAGTCTGAATTCTCAGTATCTGACTTCCTATGGGTGTGTGTGAGACTCATATTCTTCTTTTGGCTTTTCTTCATTTGTGTAGATCCCGCCCCCCCTTTTAAATCTCTTCTTTAATCCTGTTGTTCAGGGATGTGGGGGTAGTTTTACCTCTGTTTGTTCAATCTCCTATTCTTCCTTATGTTCTTCCTCTGGCTTTGTTCAATTATGTAGCTGGACTGTGGGTTGGGGGCTGTACTTTTTGCAGTTTTGAGATTGAGGGGGGAGCTGTGATTCAGTACTCTCCCTCCAAAATACCCATATACAAACAGGAAGTCTAAAAAAACAGCAATAAAAAAACAGAAACACAGCAAGTATGAAAACATTAACAAAATAGAAAGAGAAAGAAAAAATAAAACAAACAAACAAACAAACAAACAAAAAATGAGCAAAACAAACAAAAAAAACCAAAACTTACTCTGAGGTTGTTCCTGTAAGTCCAACTTCCTTTCACTTCTGATCTCTAGCCCCTCCCCACTGCTCTCAGTGTAGGCTAATAGGGTTGCTCTCAGCATGGTCAGATGCCCCACAGACTACTGTGGGAGGAGGATGGATCAGATCTGGGCTCATCCAGCTTGCTGCCTGTCAAGTCCCCCCCTCAGATCTGATGTGTCTGTGTTCAATCCAGTGTGGGGGAGGTGCTTCTGTCTCTCCAAGTTTAATGGAATTACTTCTAGGTCTCAAGTTGGAGGCTGGGTGGAGCTGGGTTGGGTAATACAGGTCTCTGCCTGTTCTGTGATAGAGAAAATGGCTCTGGTTGGCATTTCCTCACTGGTGGTGGGGTTCCTCTCCAGCTCTCGCCATCTTCTCTCTCCACGAATCAGATCCAGGGCTCCAGCTGTTTTGCTGTCATAGGTGGGCCAGGAGCCAAGTGATGAGAATCAGCTGTGCTTAGCAGGCTCCTCTCAGGAGAGTCCCAAGAACAGCAGTTGATCCTGCACGCTGGCAGCTCTAATCTCAGAGTGGTGGGGAGTTGCAGTCACCTCTGGAGGAGTGGCCCAGGTGCATAAACCCAAGTCTCCCCTTGGACAGACTTTCATTCACCCACTGACACATACCCACTCATACAGAGAGTCTTTATGGATACTTGCTTTTGTGGAGACTCTCATGGTCTGACCTGTCCCATCACCATCTTGCTGGAAATCTTCTGGTATGTTTCTGAAAACTACTGAGGCAGGTCCCACCCCAAAAGAATCTACTTGAGTTGGTTTCAAGGACTGGGCATCATTTTCTTTAATGCTCTCCAGGTGATCATAATATATAGTCAGGTTGAAAACCTTAGTTCAGATAGAGATAATTTAACAATGAAGTCCAAAGAAGAGTTGCAGTGATGTAGAATGTGTTAGGCAGAATTTTGGCCCCCATGATCTTCACCCCCTGGTGTTACTCTTATGTATGTTATATTAGATTATATGATAATATTAGAGGCAAAAAAAAAGGACTTTGAAGATGTAAGTAAGGTTGCTAATCAGCTGATCTTAAAATAGAGAGTTTATCCTGGATTATCCAGGTGGACCTCATCTACTCATTGAGCCCTAAAAAGCAGAGATCATTCTCTGTCTAGTGATAGAAGAAGTAGCCAGATATTGGAATCCTAAGAAGGATTAGAAATGCCCTCCCTGGCTTAAAGATTAAGGGGATCATGTATCACAGAATCAGGGAAATTAGTTCCTACAACCACAAGGAACTGAATTCTATCAACAACTGGAATGAGTTGGAAGCAGACCCTTCCCCATGGTTTCAGATAAGAGCCCAGCTGACACCTTGATTTCTGCCTTGCAAGGAAGGACCTTAGCAGAGGGCCCAACTGAGCTACTCTATGCCCAGACTTCTGACCCACTCACTGTGAGGTAATAAATGGGTGTTTTAGGTTGCTAAATTTATGATAATTTGCTATGGCAGAAATAGAAAACTACTACACAAAAGAGAACTTGAGGAGCCTAGTGTCACAAAAGCCAAGGTAGAAAGAAAAAAAATGTACCTTCTGTTAAGAAGTCATTGACTTTTGAGAAAGTAGATCCTCTGAATAAGATGCACTTGTGACCAGGGCTACTTTAAGTAATCACATGGCATAAATAGCTTGAACTTGAATACCATACCTAGGAGACTTAGCCTGACATTAATCATTTCTTATAGATAGCATTTTATTTTTCTGAGTCATTTAAATAATTTCAATTGACTACTGAGTATTTTCCCGATCAAAACCGCCTCTGCTATAGCAGGATCAGTTCTAACAAGAATTTTTAATGGAATTTTGCTATGCAACTAGGGTCCAGAGGTAGGAGAGAGAACTGACTCTTTTAATAGAGGGCAGGAAAACATGGATAAGGGTAGAGGCAAATTTTCTTTGCATGTCACCATGGGAAGCAGAAAAAGACTATGCAAGTGGAAGAAGAGCCCTATGACAGAAAAGAGTGTACAAAGGCCTGCTGTGTTAGAAGGCAGGGACTCCACCCACCTACTACCCAGTTGGGGTTAATAGGTATTTACTGAGGTCTCAGAGGAGTGGCAGGAAGAACAGCAATGCCTGCAAGTGACTGGGAGAAAGCTTGACTTTTGGAGAGTAGTTGGGATGGCAGAGGAAGGATGAATGTAACCGCAGGGCTAGTAACACAGGCTAATACTGATAGAGGCAGTATTAACAGAGAGCAAGCAGCCATAAAGGAGAGGCTGGTACATAGAGTCGGTTGGCCCATATCCATATGTGGTGAATTTAATGGTGCTAGTTGTTTAGGAGGTACTTCGGAACTATCAGGGGAGAAGGAGACTGAAAAAAGCTCTTCCATGAATGATATTGAGGGCCTGATACAGAAAATAGTTTTTTGGTTGCTGTCATTATCTTCATTAAAAAAATTCTTTTTTCAGTTTAATGGAGCCTAGGGTAGCATCTGTTAATATATTAACATTTTTCTCTAAATCCCCCTTGAAATTGTTTATTGTTTGACAGTTAACTCAGGCGTTCACTATTTCTCCAAGTACAGCAAGTCCTCTACATACGAACAAGTTCTGCCCTGAGAGTGCATTTGTAAGTCCAACAAAGTTAGCCTAGGTACCCAACTAACACAATCAGCTATATAATATTGTATTGCAATAGGTTTATAATACTTTTCACACAAATAATACATAAAAAACAAACAACTGCAAAAATAAAACATTAAAAATCTTATAGTATAGTACCTTGAAAAGTACAGTCATACAGTACAGTACAACAGTGTTTACAGGGGCTGACTTCGAGTGAACAGGCAAGAAGAGTTACTAACTGGATGAGGGAGAGGCGTGGGAGGTGGTAGAGCATCTGAACTAACTTATGTGATTGGACATAGAAACACACGTTCACATCTTTGAAAGTTTATAACTTGAAGTTTCATATGTAGGAGATGTACTGTAGTGTACTGTAGGTTGTTCTTAAGTAGCCTTTTACATTCTTTGCATATTTAGGAAAAAGAGTCTTTTGGTTTAAATTGCAGAAAATGACTGCTTATTTCTGTGCTATCTTTTTGGATGCCAAGATAGCATGTGATATTTCTAGCTCTTTTATCTTTAAATTCTTGTTCATATTATGTTATTCTGTCATTATCATCCTCTTACTCAAAACTGATAATTATGTCATAGACACAAATTGAAATGTATGAATCTCGGTTAACTTGTTTTCTGGAGAATAAGCGTGAAAAGAATCTTTTTTTACTGGAACCTCTTGTACCTTGGCTTTTACTCTGGTAGCTGCTTAAATACATATCTCTTAGTTTCACCCCCCTTTTTATTCCCATGGTCACTGACTTGCTCAAGCCTTCATTATTTTCTGATGGGACTATTAAAAGTTTCCCCACCTTTGTATCCAACCACACTCATAACCCATACTCTACGCTTTAGCAAGAACAGCTTTTTAAACACACAAATCTAATTATGTCACATTTGTTCTCTTCAATGGCTTAACATTACTTTTAAGATAATGGCCAAATGCTTCAGGATAGAAAATCAAATCTTTATTGACGTCTATCTACCCATCCAGTCTCATCTTCTTGCCTCTTGTCAGTAGATTCTACACCTAAGCAATACTAAACTACTTGCCTAGTCTCTGCTGTCTCTTTTTTCTTTCCCCACATTGTCTGCTGGCTCACCCTCATCCTGTCTCTATGCTCCAAAACACCATAATCATACTTCTATTATAGTACTTAGTCATGTGGACAGCTACAATATAATGTCTTTTCAAATAGGCAGTGAACTTTTGGAGGACTGGAATTATATCTAGTTATCTTTGTTTATTAAATGAGCAATTCAATCTCTAGCTAAAATTAATGGTGATTTGGTATATGCCTCTTGCTGTTAATGCTTTTTTTTCCCCTTTTGAGATGTGCATATTTACTCTGATACACAAAGTGTATCATCATCTAGGTATAGCCATTATGTGGGCATGGGCATCACACAGGAGCTTATCAGAAATGCAGAATCTCAGGCTCCAGACCCAGTGAATCAGAATATGAATTTTTAAAAGATTGCAAGGCAATTTATATTTAAAATGCAGTTTGAGAAGTATAAGGAACTATTTCATTTAATAGTTTTAATTGCACCCAGGACATTCAGTAATGCCTTACTGTCTGTTACATATGTACTTCAGTGGCATATAGAGTTTTAAGAATTGATAAGTTTTTCCCACCAGCCAAAAAATCCTTGCTTTACACGACAAAGTCAATTTCTCTGGAAAAATCTTTATCATTGTTAAAGCAGTTTCTGCACCTGAATCAAGGTAGTATTCCTATGGTGGATTCTCCAAAGTAAGCTTAAAATAATCACTCTCAGACTGTGAATTAGCCTCACTCATCCTAGCCGTGATCTTTCCTGTGGACAGTTCTGACATTTGCGTTGGCCTTTCAGCCTTCCCTAGAATAAGATACCTGATTTTTTTGTTATCTATTCTCTACAAGGATACTTACCTCGAGTCACTTCTTTTTGTTACTTTTATTGTCTTTGAAAGTGAACTCTAATATTTCACTTTTTTCTCTGTCTCATATTTTTGCTTGCAATTGTATTCATCCATCACTCTGTCCTTAACATAGTCTAACCATAGTCTTACTCAGCTCTTTTCTCAATAATATTAATGGGATAAGTATGAAAGGTTGCATGTCACCAATTTCATAGTGCTTTGTTTCTTCTTTGGTTCTATTTGTCCCAGAGTCTTGAACAGAGCATAGCATATTTATATATCTTCCAATCCCTTTTATAACACACACACACACACACACACACACACACACACACACACACATACACACACACACACACACACACACACATTATTACTAAATACTTAAGTTTAGGCATTAATACAAGGGGACCCAAAAAACTCTGGAATTTATTTCTAAAAAAATTGTGTATTCTTACATATTTAAACTCTAGTCACCTTCAAAGTACTTACTCTGTTTGATGCAATACACCTATCAAGACACTTTTTCCACTGCTCAAAACAGTTTTTGAACTTGTTAATTTTGATACTGTTAGCGCTTCTGCTATTTTTTGTTTCACCTCTTCCACATTGCCAAAACGTTTCCCTTTGAGGACCTTTTTCATTCAGGGAAACAGAAAATGTCACTCGGGGTGAGATCAGGTGAATAGGGAGGATGGGGCATGGGGTCATTGCCATTTTTGTTCAAAAACTGCTGAACACTCAGCATGGTGTGGGCAGGTGCACTTGTAAATCACCTATCATGAAATGGGCAAATGCGTTGAAAGAATCTCAACCCCCCCCCAAAAAAAATCACTGAAGCTGATCGCAACCTCTCACAACAATGATAGCTGGTACACTGATGCTGAGGGGTTCCTAGAACACTTACCTAGTGAGGAAGCCTGTACTATAAGGGGTCTACCCTCCAAAAAAAATTCCATTTTTTTATCCTCCCTCTATATTTTGTGGAACTGTTTTCTTCTGTCTCTAATAGTGCTCCTCCTTGCTTTGAGGACTTGATTATTCTTAAAAAGGAGATTTTTTTCCTTTTCCTTTTCTTTATTTCTTGTTTTCTTTTCTTTTCTTTTTTTAAAGATGGAGGATACAACTCAGGATTAGCTAAACAAGTGGTCATCATACAGGTAAAGTTTGGGCCTTCCTTTGATCGCCACTTCACCTGGTTTGAGATCAGGTGCCCTTATTGATGTTGTATTCCCCCACTCCCTGGCAGTATCCTGCTATTGTCAATCCCTATTTTATAGTATTATGGTAAATGTTCAGGGTCTGAAAAAGGAGATTTATACTTGAGATCTAATTTTTTGTTTTTCTAGCTAGTCTTTCTTCTACTTAAAATATTTCAGATTTTTCTTGAATAGCATCATCTCCAGTTCATTTTTTAAATAGCAACTGGTTTGTATTGTTCTACTTTGCTTCTGCAAATTTAATAACTGACATCCTTCCTTCTAAAATATCCTCTCCTGCTGTACCTTTTTTTTTTTTTTTTTTTTTTTTTTTTTTG
>NW_007211796.1:316585-338932 GCF_000164805.1 Carlito syrichta | reverse complement strand
CAGGCGGGTCTCGAACCCGCGGGCTCAGGCAATCCACTCACCTCAGCCTCCCAAAGGCGTGGGATTACAGGCTGAGCCACTGAGCCCGGCTCTGCTGTACCTTTTAAAAGAGGCCAAACCATTTTTGTTTGCTCTTACTACCATAATTTTCATTCAGTGTGTCAGTGGACGTGTCCGGTTAGCAAAGCTACCCAATAGGTCACAAAGGACAAAAGTCTCCTTAGAGTCTCTTCTTTAAAACTGCATGGTCCCACAACACAATATGGTAAAGCAAAGTAAAAGGAAGGCAAAGAACAAAGAAAAACCCAGGAAATTATACTATTATAGGAAATTGTTGTAATAAAATGAAAAACCAAGGAAGCAACTGGCTAGCAAGTTATAAAATTCTAGTCATGTAGCAGGGATAAATTAAAACTCTACTCACTGGCTGGCAGATTTTATGTTGTTCTTTTAGGCTTTATTTACATCTAAGTGCATACCTTTGTGACTTGAAGGTTGTCTGGTCATTTTACAGAAATAAGACAGAAAGATTTAGTGATATACTTAAGTTTTACCATAATGACTGGTAGGATCAGGTCTAGGATATGGGTCTTCTGACTCCAAAAGCAGGGCATTTTCCTTAGTAATCGAAATTTAATTAAGGATCAAGAAGTTGCCAGGCCTTGTCCTCTAAAAATTTTACTGTAGTAAAGCTTCCTTACAAAGCCATTTTACAGATAAGGAATCTGAGGCTGAAGGAAGCAAGCATTACTTTCATCATTGCGAAAACACTCTCTCCTTCATCTTGGAATTTAGGCTCACATGCATGAAATGACTTTCCCAAATGAGCATTAATGTGTTAGGGACCTGAGAGAGGTAGGAAGATGCACATATTTTTTCTTAAGGAAATAGGTGCCATGTAGTTGCTATAGCACCTAGTTACTGATGTATAGGCATTCTTGCTAAAGAATTTCTCCATATTCAAAGGATCTTCCTGACTGACCAATAGTTGAAAGAGGTTGGTTAGCTTCATTAATTAGAGCAGAAGTATCTAAAATGGGAAGCCTGTACTCCTGGAAATATGCAATTCTGTTTCCTGGAGTTTGAGAAAAATGTTGCTTAAAATTTTTTTAGTGAAGTATAATGTATACAGACAAGTGTGCATATCATAGATGTATAACTTATTAAATTTTCACAAATACCACACACCTGTGCAGCCAGCATTATGATCAAGAAGTAAAACATTAGTAGCATTCTAGAAGTCACTTATGTTCTTTCTTTTAATTAATACTCCTCCAAAAATAATCACTATCCTGACTCCTAGCTTCATACAAGTATGCCTTATTTTATCAGACTTGACTTTATTGCACTTCACAGATGATGCATTTTTACAAATTGAAGGTTTATGGTAACTCTGCATCAAGCGAGTCTATCAGCACCATTTTCCCAACAGCATGTACTCACTTTGTGGCTCTGCGTCACACTTTGGTGATACGATATTTCAAACGGTTTCATTACTATTATATATACTATGGTGATCTGCAATAATCCTCCAATTTTCTCTAGGTGTTCAAGTGAAAGAAAGCATCACATGTCTCTTACTTTCACTCAAAAGCTAGAAATGATTAAGCTTAGTGAGGAAGGGACGTTGAAAGCTAGGAGAGGCTAAAAGATAAGCCTCTTACTTCAGTTAGCCAAGTCGTGAAAGCAAAGGGAAAATGATTGAAGGAAATAAGAAGTGCTACTTGTGAATACACAAATGATAAGAAATGACCATCTTGCTGACAGGGAAACAATTTTAGTGGTCTGGATAGATGATCAAAAGAGCCACAACATTCTTTTAAGTCAAACCCTAATGCAGAGCAAGGCCCTAACTCTTCAGTTCTAAGAACACTGAACAAGATGAGGAAGCTGCAGAAGAAAAATTTGAGACTAGCAAAGGTTGGTTCATGAAATATACTGAAAGAAGCTGTCTCCATAACATAAAAGTGCAAGGTGAAGCAGCAAATGTTGATGGAGATGCTGCAGCAAGTAATCCAGAAGATCTAGCTAAGATAATGGATGAAGGTAACTACGTTAAACAACAGATTTTAATGTAGACAGAACAGTCTTACACCTGAAGAGCTATTTTGTACTTTCATAGCTAGAAAGAGAAGACAATGCTTGACTTCAAAGCTTCAAAGAGCAGGCTCACTCTGTTTTTAGGGGCGAATACAGTTAGTGTCTTAAAGCTGAAGTCAATGTTCATTTATCATTTTGAAAATTCTAGGGTCCTTAAGAAGTATGCTAAATCTACTTTGCCTGTGCTCTATAAATGAAACACAAAACCGTGATGAAGTGTATCTGTTTACAGCGTGGTTTACTGAATATTTTCAGCCTACCATTGAGACTTATTGCTCAGGAAAAATTCCTTTCAAAATATTGCTGCACCTAATCTCTCAAGAAATCTGATGGAGATGTACAATAAGATTAATGTTGTTTTCGTGCCTGCTAATATAATATCCATTCTGTAGCCTATGGATCAAGTAGTAATTTTGACTTTCAAGTTTTATTAAGAAGTACACTTTATAAGGACATAGCTGCCATCGATAGTGATTCCTCTGATGGATCTGGGCAAACTACATTGAAAAACTCCTAGAAAAGATTTTCCATTCTAAATGCCATTAAGAACATTCATGGGAAGAAGTCAAAATATCAACACTAACAGGAGTTTGAAAGAAGGTGATTCCAACCTTCATGGATGACTTTGAGGAGTTCAAGACTTTAGTGGAGGAAGTAAATGCAGATGTGGTGGAAATAGCAGGAGAACTGGAATTAGAAGTGGAATCTGAAGATGTGACTGAATTGCTGCATTCTTATGATCAAAGTTTAATCGATGAGGAGTTGCATTTTATGGATGAGAAAAGAAAGTGGTCTCTTGACATAGAATCTATTCCTGGTGAAGATTCTGTGATCATTGTTGAAATAACAACAAAAGATTTAGAGTATTACATACATTTAGCTGATAAAGATTTTGAAAGGATTGACTCAAATTTTGAAAGAGGTTCTACTATGTATAAAATGCTATCAAACAGCATCTCATGCTGCAGAGAAATATTTTGTGAAAGGAAGAGTTAACTGATGTGGCAAATGTCATTGTTTTATTTTAAGAAATTGTCACAGCCACCCTCACCTTCAGCAACCACCACTGTGATCAGTCAGCAGCCATCAACATTGAGGCAAAACCCTTCACCAGCAAAAAGATTATGACTTACTGAGAGCTCAGATAATCACTAGCATCTTTTAGCAATAAATTATTTTTAGTTAAGGTATGTACTCCTTTTTTTAGACATAATGCTATTGTATACTTAATAGACTACATTATAGTATAAATATAACTTTTATATGTACTGGGAAACCAAAATATTTGTGTGACTGCTATATTATGATATTTGCTTTATTGGGGTGGTCTGGAACTGAGCACACAATATTTCTGAGGTATGCTTGTATATGAGTTTTGCCTTTTTTAAGCTTTTATGTAAATGGAATCAAACAGTATGCTTTGTTTTGTGTCTGGTTTCTTTCACTCAGCATTATGTCTGCATGTATGAAATGTGGTTACGTTTTTCCTTTGTTTAATTTTTTTGTGTATATATATATATATTTTATTTTATTTTTTGAGTTGGAGTCTCACTCTATCACCCAGGTTGGAGTGCAGTGGCCCACTCATGGCCACCCCTGTTTCGACCTGCTGGGCTCTGGCAATCCTTCTGCCTTAGCCTTCCAAGTAGTCGAAACTACAGGCACCAGCTACCATGCCCAGCTAATTTTTTTTTATATAGTAGAGATGAGGTCTTGCCAAGTTGCCCGGGCTGGTCTCGAACCCATGAGCTCAGGCAATCCACTTGTCTCGGCCTTGTAAATTGTTGGGATTACAGGATGAGCCACCGAACCCGGCCCTGTTTCTATTTATATAACATAGTTCAGTAGTAGATGCATTTATATACTTTATAAATAGGCTGGAGATGTATGCTCAAAAGCTTAGAGTTTCTGGATTAGAATGTGGCACCATCTATGTGAATGTCTTAACTTTAAATCCCAGATGGACTCATTTAGCTTTTCTAAGAGAGACCTATTTATAACTACATATTATGATGATCTCAGTCAGACATTTGCATTTAATAAACATTTATTTATGAGAACCCATGATGTACAAGTCTTTGTAGGAACAGTGATAGTTACATAGGCAAAAAAGAAATAGCCCAATCTCTCAAGTTGTCTACCACTAGTGGGAGAAACAGAGTAGTGATTATCCAAGCAGAATTATTCCAGCAGTGATTATTTCAAGCAGAACTAAGAGTCTGCAAAAGAGGCACAATTAAATGATAAAGTAGCCTGAATGAAGGATGATGAATCTTCCAGAAAGCTAGAAAATCTCATTGAAAGTTTTACTAGATAAATTTTGCACCCCTTTTAAACTTCCGGTTTGCAAGATTTAATCAGATTTCTTATTACAGAAAGAGGATCTTTATTCCCACCGTCTGTCCATTGCATTATGATGTTTCAGTTTTATGGCTGTATGGTCTATATACCTCTTAGTCAAAAGGGGGCAGCATTCACCCTTTTTCTGAAAACCAGAGACCGCTTTGGCCACATCTCTTTCTTTCTAGGAAAAGAATACTTTTATCAGATAGCATTTAAGAACATACGTATATTTTAAGCCCCCTGTTTTAATTGTTTGTTTATAGAAATAGCAACTAATTTGTACCTTCATGTCGTTGAGAACAATACATTACACATCCATAAATAAAGTCGGGCTGTCTCCATGCCCAGAGTTCCCCTTATTTCTGCCTTTGTCCCTTAATTGGGCGTGGCAGCCTTGTTCAGACTGATTGCTAAAGGGCGGTGGCCGGAGTGAACAAAAGGAGTCAGACCTCTACTCTTACCCTGAGAAAAAGATTGCCAGGGAAAGCTCGGGAGAAGGAGCAATGCTGGATGCCTTCATTATTGTTTTAATTTCCAAATGCTTTTTTTCTCTTCTGAATTTTTACTCTTTTTAAACCTATATGTATAAGCATACAAATGATATGAAAGGTAAATAAGTAAGTTATGTGTATAACGAGGATCTATGACTGTGCTCCATCTTAGGAACATTCTTCTCATTATGAACCAAGTAACCTTTAGCGTTTAGGTATCACACTTTTGCTGCAGTCCTTTCCTTGCTGACGCAGTAGTAGAGGGTGTGGTGGTGAAAACTGAAAGAGGTTTAATGCTGAAACTGTCAGACTGTGTATCTCTATGACCTCTAACCACCAGACCACCAGATAACTGATTCCATTTTGTTGGTGAAACACTGATTTTAATAGCTGATGTACACAACCTCCATGTTTTACTTGATTGTTTTTGAGAAAATCAGTATTCATGGCCCAAATCTCAAATTAACTCTTCCTTTCTAGATTTCATCGTAATATACATAGCCCTAAATAGCTCTCCGAATGACTTTTTTAAAAAAGAGTAGACCTCAACCAAATGTCCCTGACTGATAAAGGAGAGTTGACCCACCCCATAATTAGGTTTTGTAAATATCAAGTCAAAGATCAGAGCAAAGGTCATCTGATTTCTTTGTGTGTGTGTGTGTGTGTGTGTGTGTGTGTGTGAAGGAAACTAGGGGTTTTAGTCACTATGACTGATTTTAGAATAGTAGCGAAGAATGAGGTCACTGCTTTCTTTTCTAAGCAGAAAGTGAGAAAGGAAAGAATTTGGGCCAGGAGCAGTGGCTCACGCCTGTAATTCCAGCATTTTGGGTGGCTGAAGCAGAAGGATTGCTTGAGCCCAGGAGTTGGAGGCTGCAGTGAGTTGTGATTGTGTCACTACTCTAGCATTTACAACTACTGTCAGACTTTTGATTTTAAACCTTGTGAAATGCTTTGCTCTTTCAGGTAAATGATGCTGGGAGAGCAGGTCATGAAAAGACCTCTGAGAGCATCATGTTACTGTGCTCTGAGGCCACAACAGAATGCCATGCCACAGGCAGGCTCAAAACACACAGTGGAGCATATCCAAAAAGTTCAGATGAAAAAAAAACTTCAACCTTTGACCCTTTTAGCATTCATTTGCCTAAATTAACAAACATTGAGCAATATACAGGGTATAAAGCCCATGTGAGTAATAAGAGAGAATTACTTGCATTTCTGCTGAAATTAAGCATTATGAAATAGAAACCATTACTTTTTAAATCAAATAGTGAATTTAAATATGTGTATATCAAGTGATGAGTTTGGACTTCCTCATGGACTGGAGATAAAAGTTGGGTGACCAAGTATCATGAGTTGCTAGGAACTGAGAGGATCTTCAGGATATGAAATTTT
Organism: Carlito syrichta; assembly: GCF_000164805.1. NCBI lineage: Eukaryota > Metazoa > Chordata > Mammalia > Primates > Tarsiidae > Carlito > Carlito syrichta. Next base: position 332,606 of record NW_007211796.1, on the reverse strand, counting down.
CAGTTTTAAAACCAGGACCATCTCAAGCAAACTGGAACAAGTTGGTCACCATAGTTGGAAGAGATATTTGAGACCCTGGAGTCCAATTACTTTATTTTGCAGCTGTGCAAAATGAGGACTATGGACATCATAAGATTCCTGCAGGATTATATTTCTCCTGATTTCTTGTCAATGCCTTTTCCCCCCCGTTTTACAGGTCATGCATTAAACTTAGACCATAGGATTATGCAATAGAGAAAAATGGTTCTTATTAGGCCTATGAGATGAGCCTGGGGTTGAGTGGTTCCAAGAGTAGCTGTTCCTCTTAGATCTGAAGGTTACTTGGCTGACTGTAGGAATGCCTGGCTACTTTTTCAGGTCAACAGAGAACATCCTTATCAATAGTTTCAATACCGTTCTGCAACTTTCTGAGTTACACTGCAAAGTTTCAAAGACAAAAAGATGTATTCACAGGCACAGAGGAGGAAACTGGTATCATAGTCTGCTTGGGCTGCTACAACAGAATACCATAAACTGGGTGACTTTTAAATAACATAAATTCATTCCACACAGTTCTGAAAGCTGAGAAATCCAAGATCAAGCTCTTTCAGCATCTGGTGAGGATTCCCATTCTAGTTCATGGATGACACCCTCTGTGTGTCCTTACATGGTGGATGGGACTAGCTAGCTCTCAGGGACTTCTTTTATAAGGGCACTGATACCATTAGGGACAGGTGGCCTAATTAACCCCCAAAGACCTTGCTTCCTGATGCCATCACCTTACGAGTTAAGTTTTAACCTATGAATTTGGGAGGGGGGCACAAACATTCACAACATGGCAACTGAGTTCTGAGACTTAGGCTATGTCAGGGATTCACAACCTTTCAAAAGTTGGGGACAGGTTGCTGACACTAGTTCTAGGCCATAAGGAAAACAGAAAATGTGTTTAAATTTTTCAGCCTGATTTAGGGACTTCATTTATAGTCACTCCTAGAAGGATTTGCCTTTTAAATAAACGAAGGGCCTGAGTGTGAGGCATTATATAACTGTCTGTGGCATGGGGGAGCTAGATGGTAGAGTGGTACGTAACTGCTTTCAGTGCTTTTTTCAAATCATTCCACAGAGCTGATTGCCTATACCAGAAAGAAAAGTGAGACCTCTAATAATATTTCATTTCCATTCATCAGGGAGAATAATTATAGCACTGAAGAGAAAGAAAACATGGTAAAAACATAGTACAAATAAGGTAAAACATGCTCAAAACAGAACAGATAGAGGCAAGGGTAATCAAAGCTACTCAGAACTGGGTATAAGGCTATTCGCCAATGAAATAGAGATCTGTCTCTCTTATTTCTATTTTACCTGCTGAACCTATTTCCCCATCTCAACTCACTAGACTCTCCTGTATTCATCTTTAATTATCAGTCAAATGCGACTCCCTAAGAAAAGTTTCCTCTACCCTGATTCTATTTTAGGTACCCATGTTAAATGCCTTTAATTCACTATGTTCTTTATAATAATTTAATACAAAAATGAAACAGCATAAATTAAACTGAAATTAAACTTATAATAATTTAATGTGTATTTCTGTGCTAGACTGTAAATTCCTTACAGGCAAGGACAATATCTTTTGTGGTTATTGCTTAAGCTCCTGACACATAGTAAGCACTCAATAAATGTTATTGGCTGAATTCATTAACTAATCATTTGGGATCAATTTTTAGGTTTTGTATGAGATTCTTCTTGTATAGATCTGTAATATGTCGAAAAATCAATAAAAATGTATTATGCACAAAAACATTTCTAATGTATGTGTAGAGTATTGCTGTTATGAGAATTGGCTCTAAAAAAGATTATTGGATCCAAATCTTGGCTCTTAAACTGCCTCTGAAAGGTTACCCTTGTAAGTCACAGTTTTGCCATTTATAAAATGAGAATGTTTTGTCAACTTCAAAAATTTCTTCTGGGGATTAAATGAAATAGTACAGGATATAAATTAATCATAATATCTGGAACATGATATATTTTCCTCTGTCCTCTTAGAGTCCATGGTGAAAAAAAGAGTGTTGTGAATGTCCTAAATTTATATTAAATTGAATGCTTATGTGATCATTTTTTCTAGTCATATCTTTTATTAGATTCTTTAAACAGATTAAGTTGCAAGTCAGATTACTGGGAAACGGACTCTGAGATGGAGATTGAGGTGCAGGAAGTATATGTTGCACAGAAGAAAATGCTCTCAAGACTAACATCAATTAGGGAAGGAAAAGAGACAGGATTGAGCAAAGAGAGAGATTGGGCTATATTCAGCCAATCCTTTAATGGTAAATATTTTCTAGATTTTTTAAAGATAAACATGACTAATTGACAGGTGTAATGACTTCTTCGTGTTTATAATTTAGAAGAGAGTATAGTAAACACCTATGGTCCTATCTTCCCAGCATTCCTCCTCCTGTGAACTGCTCCTTCCCTCATCCCAACTATGCAATTTACAGGATAGATGCTGTATTCTTATAGACTCTGCTACCTTGTCACAGTATTGCTTCATGGTTGAGTGCATACTTAAACTGAATCAATTTGAGTCCATTTTTAAGTTTACCTGGGAAAGACAGTCAGTCTCTGGTGATAAAAGTCAAAATGTGGAACTCAGGATCTGGCATTGCTCATGATCTCTGTGGGCAAGGAAGTCATGATAGACTTCAAAACCTACCTGTATGTATGTAAAAGAATTCAATAACAGAAGTCATAACAATCCTTAATATATATGTGCCTAACAATAGAGTTTCAAATTACATGAAGCAAAAATTGATAGAATTAGAAGCACAAATATATAAATCCATAATTACAGCTGAAAATTCCATACTCTCTCAGTAATTGAGAGAATGAGGAGACATAAAATCAGCAAGGATATAGAAGACATGAACAACACTATCAACCAACTTAAACTAATTGACATTTGTAGAACACTGTACTCAACAACAGAAGACTATACGTACTGTTTAAGTGCACAAGAAACATTCAAGGCAGACCATACTCAGCTATAAAACAAACTGAGAGAGATTTAAAATAATTGAAATCATACAGAGTATATTCTATTACCATAATGCAATTAAGCTAAAAACTCATAAGAGAAAGGTATCTGGAAAATCAATGCATATTTTAGAAGGCAAACAACACACTTCTAAATTGCCTATGGGTTAAAGACAAAACCCCAAAGGCAATTAGATTATATATATATATATATATATTTATAAAATATAAATAGATATATATTTTAAATGGAATCTACTTATGTTACCCAGACTGGTCTCTAACTTCTGGGTTCAAATGATCCTCCTGCTTCAGCCTCTTGAGTAGGTGGAATTACAGGTGCAGGTTACTGTGCCTGGCTTAGGACATATTTTAAGTTGAATAATATTAGGAATACAACACATCAAAACACGTGAGATGCATCTAAAGCAGTACTATATATGCAATTTTTAGAGTTAAACATTTATGTTAGAAAAGAAGAAAAGTCTCAAATCCATGAACTAAGTCTCAATAATCTAGTAAAAGAGGAACAAATTAAATCTCAAAGTAAAAAAAATGAAGGAAAAATTAAAGTTGAAAGTAGACATCAAAGAAAGTAAAAACTAGAGAAAAATAGAGAAAATCAATGAGGCCAAAGTTGATTCTTTGAAAAGATCAATACAATTGATAAACATCTTCACAGACTGAGTAAGGGGAAAAAAAATAAGACAAAATTACTAATATCAGAAATGAAAGAAGTAATATCACTGTTGATTCTATAGACATTAAGGATCAGAGATTATTACAAACAATTCTATATGTGTCCTCATATTTGATAATTTAAATAACATAGATTAACTCCTTGAAAGATGAAAACTATTAAAGCTTACACAAGAATAAATAAGTAACCTGAATAGACCTGTATCTATTAAAGAAACTTAATTTGTAGTTAAAAAACCTTTCTGCTAAGCATTTAGGAAATAGATTGTAAGCCTACACAAACTTTTCCAGTAAGTAAAAGGAACACTTAAGTCATGTACCTTGATACCAGAACTAGACAAAACCATTACAAATAAAGAAAACTAAAAATAAACATTCTTTATGACCAGATGCTAAAATCACCAACAAAATATTAAAAAATAGAATCCAACAATATGTAAAAAGGATATGTCATGACCAAGTGGAGTTTAATCTGGAAATGCAAAACTGGTTCAACATTTAAAAATCAGTGTTATTCACCATATCATTAGACTAATATAGAAAAATTATAATTTTCACAATGGATGCAAAAGAAAAGCGTTTTACAAAATTCAATATTCATTTATGGTTTAAAACAATAACAACAACAACAACAGCAGCAGTAAAAACTCTCAGCAAACTATCAATAGAATGAGATTTTGTCAACTTGACAAAGGTCATATATGGGAAATATAAAGCTAATAACATACTTAATAGTGAATAAATGAATATTTTCCCTTAAGATTGGGACAAAATCAATGATGCCCACTCACATCACTCCCATTCAGCATCACACAAGAGATCCTGATTAATGCAGTAAGGCAAGAACAAGATACTCTATATGCATGTAATAGCATGGATAAATCTCAAATGTACAATGCTCAATGAAATAAGTCAGACTCAAAAGGATGTATACTGTATGACCGCATATGACATTCTGGAAAAGTCAAAATCATACAGAAAACAGATCAGTGGTTGCAAAACCCTGGAGTTGAAAGGAGAGTTTGACTATAAAGGGTCATAGGGAAGTTGTAAAGTTATGTCTTGTTTATAATGGTTGTTACATGGCTATATGTGTTTGCCAAAACTAGCAGAATGGTACCTGAGAAAGGATACATTTTTCTATGTGTAAATTTTATCTCTCTCACAGAGAAAAGAAAATCCTACCCAAAGAGAGAAATTGTGATGTGGGTTTGTCTTTGAAATGGAAATGAAATTCTGATGGTGTTTTTGCCTGTGGTTGCAATTTTTTTTCCCTCAGAAATCCATATTTCTCTCTGTTCTATTTGGAGTTTAGTTTTTAGAAAGATGAATAATTTCTTCTGCTTTTGATAAGATATGGAAGACAGCAACCTGAATATATTCTATGAGCTACCTGAGTGATTCAAGATAGTTCCAATTTAATGTTTATATTTTTTCCAAACAGGTTCAAATAATGTTTCTATCACCTGTGAGAGACAGTCCTGAGTAATGCATGGAAAGAAACACTTAAACAGTAACTACATAAAAGGGTGTGTGAGAAGTGCTCTAACAGAAGTAAAAGTGTACAGAAGCAGAGAGGCGAATGTGATTAAGTCCGACTAGAGTCTAGGTAGTCATTGAGTTGGCCTTGAAGACTTTTTGCAATTTGAGTCTAGGAGAGCATATCCCAGTTTCAGGAAACAGCAGCAGCACATACGGAGGTGCAGTGAGGCTTGAAATGTAGAGACCATTGAGCCAGGCAAGTGGTGAAAGAGTGGCGAGAAAGGTAGACTTTTACCAGGCAGCAGAGAGACTTTTCTGTGCTAAAGGTTTGAGCTTTATTCTACAGAGAGTTCTGTAAAGAGTAAGGGAGTGGCGTGTTCCAATAAGAATTTTTGGAAGATAATTTAGATACAGTCTGAGGCATTATTAGACAGGATTAGAGATAGGTCAGTTGGGAGACTGTTGCCCTAGATCAGAAAGCCTACAGATGACTATGTCCTGCACAGATAGAAAAGGTATGATGTTAATATTATTATGATTATAGCAGTTACGACTTACCACTTCCTATGAGCCAGGCATTGTGCTAAAATACTTTACATATACTATATCATTTAATCCTGACAATCATATAAAGTATTATTATGCCAGTGTGGTAGTCAATGATTTTGTTTGCTTTGTCTTAATCCTGCTGCTTTTCCCACCCTCTCAGAGGTGGGGATATTAGGGATTGGCATGTGTCCCAGGACATCTAACAGGCATATTCTTTTTCCCTGCCTACAGCAAACAGTGAGAGATGGGTATGTAACTCATTATGCTTATCTAGATTTAGTTCCATGACTTTGGTGGGAATTATGGATAGAAGAAGATTAATTTCATCTGCTTTTAATAAAATATGGAAGAGGGCTGCCTGAAATCATTTTGTTAATTGATATTAATTCTATAGCCCTGAGTTTCCCAATGACTTTTCCTTGGGTATTAGTCCTGAGGAATACTCTGTGAAAAAGTATTCTGTTTTATACATGAACTGGGGTGACAATGAGTACGGTATCACCCTCAGAACTTTGTAAAGGTTCTAGAAATACTGCAGTCAAAAATCTAACATTGTTTAATCTGGCTTTCTCAAAAATATGTGCTGGACATGCCCTTTTTATTCATGAATTGATTGATGTGTACCATATTTTGGGAAATACAATTGTAGGCATTTATCTGCCTAGCTGTAGTTAATTCATCCATGTTTTTAATAGGATAAAAGGCACTACTCACCTTATCTCCCATATCTCTTGAGGTTACATTTATTAGCCTTTCCCCTCCAACACTTATAAAGATGCAGATCATGATCTGAAAACAAATGATAAAATGTTAAGAGCCGGGGCATGCTTTGGTCAATTATAACACCATTCTGACACCTTCCAGGGACACTGGAATCTATCACTTGACAGCTCTGGAGAACATAGTTTCCTGTTTGTCTTACCACTATATCTGAGACTACTGAAAAAGAGACCCAAACAGATTACTTAAGAAAACGAGGGTTAACTAAGTGAAAATGTGAGGTAGAATGGAATTCACATCTGCACAGTCACCCAGAGGTCTCATTTTTGAGTCTAGAATGTGAAACAGGCTTGAGAAAATGCCAGCATGCTTGGTACAATGCTCGGTATGGTAAACACAGTGGTAAAAAGGTCCAACCATTGTTGTCTTATTGCCGTCTTTATAGAGTGTTCTTATTGTAGCTTCAAGTGATGTCTCCAAGAAACCTTTCATTAAGTTATAATTTGCCTCAAGTTCCCCTCCTTATAACATTTAATGAAGTGACACATAAAATGCAAAGAAAGTAAGAAAAGGAAGGCAACATGATTTCTAAAAGAGAAACCTATTTTACAAGATATAAATAAAAGCAGATTCATAGGAAAGGTCATCAATGGTGGCTCCAGTGACTAACAGAATTTGAAATAACACTAGTGATAATTAAAAGCATTTCTTTCTGAGACATTTCAAATGCTGAAAAACTCTTTTCTCCTCGGGAAACTTCACAGTGTTTTGCTGATGACAAACTGGTATAATAAAAATAAAGACTCATTGAAATGGAATTTTTACATTGTGATTCTTAAACACTTGGCACTGCTGTGGAAAAAAATACAATACAAGTTTACATACCCAAGCTATCTTATTTTAGCACTGTTTTGCAAACCACTTAAAATGCTTAACAATCAATCCATGTTAAAATTAGTTTAAAACATACACACTCTGAATGAAATACATTGAAAATACTTGGGAAATCTAAGATGATTTTTGTTTTTTAAGTTTTTCATTTAGAAAAATCCACAACTGGTGTTCCTCATTACCTTGTTTAGCAGATTTTTACCTACATAAGGGTTGAACATTGTAATAGGAACTTTTATAAGATATACATGTCTTCAAGATGATGGTGATTTTGAAGCTAATACAATATAGAAAAGACAACAAGCGATTTTTCAGGGGCAGCGATATTCTCTGCTTTAAAAAAGCTTACAAATTATTAGGGGTTGGGGAACAGACTTGTACACAACTGAATACAATCAAATGCATGTATCATGGAATGAGAATGGAAACTACATGGACAGATTGTATCTACCCTTCTATTCACTGTTGTCATCAATATAACATTACACTTCCAGGATACTCTTGCCCCAGAAGATAAAAGTTACAAATAACTTTGTTTATTCCAGAAAACTTCCAAAAGACCCATCAACTCTGTAGTAGGATATATCAAAGACAGTTTATACCCCAAGACCCTTAGAATCCCTCATTTCAAAATACCTGTTTTGTTGTGTCTACCTATTCTAAATTATCATATCATGACCTTACTCAATTCTAACCAAGCCTCCACATTGAAAGCCTTGATTTAAATCAGACTTTAATATCTCAATAAAATCATAATTTTTTCCCCTACTGAGATGCTACTAAGACTATCAAGAGGCAGTATCTTCCCTTATCACAGTGTTGTCTTATCAACAGATTGTGTTGATGATATCTTGGATATTTTCGGACGCCATTATTTGAAAATCTTGACCCCAGTGAGATTCAATCAAAATGGAGTCTCAGTACTCAATTTTGATTTGAACATAGCCATTCCCCTATGACCCTGGGACTCTCCCCCTGAGGGCTCTCTGACTTCTGCTGGGATAAGTTTGGTCTTGGGTTGAACTTTGTCTTTTTATTGAGATCCTCAGATGCTGAGTTTATTTTTTTTCTAGGATTAAGGAATGCTTTTCAGGAATTTTTGGATCACCTGATTTTTGATAAAGCTGGTAACCTTGGTGGAAATCTGCCTTATTACTAGCAACACTACTGTTTGTCTCAGTCTATAGTTTAAGTTTTGCTCTTTCATTTCTTCTTAGATATCTTATTACCAGCCCCTTTACTGTAGAGGCTCAATCTGCTAGAGCTAGTGTCCACAGAGGAAATATCCTTGCAGTGCAAAAGACTGCTGGGGCAAGGAGTTGATGAAAATAAAATAAGTATGGAATGATCAGCTTCATCATTTATTCCTTTGTCTTTCTCTCTCCCAGGGGAGACTGCTTTTCTTCCCCATGCTGTCCCAAGGGTAGAAAGGTGAAAACTTGAAACCCCATCCTAAGGGAATGACAGCAAATGTGAAAAATAAATAGTAGCTAGGAGTAGTACTGGAGAATGGCTGTGTCTTAGTTTGTACAGGCTGTCATAACAAAATACCATACTGGATGGCTTAACCAAAAATGGCTTATTTCACACAGTTCTAGAGCCTGGAAAGTCCAAGATCAGGATATCAGCATGGCTGGGTTCTGGTGAGGGCCTTCTTCTTGGCTTACAGATGGCAACCTTCTTGTCATCTCTTTAGATGGTGGGATGAGGGAGGGAAGAAAGATCACTGGTCTCTCATTACAAGGGCACTAATCCCATCATGAGGACCCCAACCTCATGGCCTTATCTAAATGGGGTAAAGGAGATTGAAGAACATGTAAAACTTGTGGAAGTTTCAATGTGCTAGAGCTCTTGGGAAATATAATTTTAGATAACAGAGTGTTTGCTTAGAATTTTATTTAAAATGTTAAATATTTATTAACCAAATATTTTTAAAGTGATTGAACACTTTGCTGCCTTCTTAATTAGAGAAGGATGAATATTATTAAACCTTTTCTTGATGACCCAAAGTAATATGCACATCAATGATTATTTTGTAAAGTAATGATGCACTCAAGGGTTATCAGAGTACATGAGACTGCTAACTTCCTCATAACTCTTTATAGATTGCTATGATTTTTGTGTTTGCATCCACTCTTATTTGCCTTTCATATTGCAGGCATTACACACATATCTTCTTTCACTACTATCAATTATAGAATATCTGATTTAAGAAGGTCTTTCCCCTAATAAAAATATGTTGCTTATAGTCTGCTTGGTCTTTGAAACAAACAAACAAACAAACAAAACATAAAAACAAGCCTGTTAGAAGTATATATAAACTGAAACCAATTAGGTTCTGATGGAGTGGTTAGAATAAATGAGTGCTCTAGCTCAGGGGTCCCCAATTCTTAGACCATGGAATGGTAGCAGTACCATTTAGGAACTGGGCCACACAGCAGGAGGTGAGCAGAGGGCAAATGAGGGAAGTTTCATCTGTATTTATAGACTCTTCCCATCGATTGCATTACTGCTGATCTGAGGTGGAGCTGAGGCGGTGATGCCAGTGCTGGGGAGTGGCTGCAAATACAAATTAACATTAGCAATGAGGTTTGATTGCACATACCATCCCCCTTACCTCATCTGTGGAAAAATTGTCTCTCATTAAACCTCTCCTTGATGCCAAAAAAGTTGGGGACTGCTGCTCTAGCTCACAGGATTTGGTGACATTGACTTTGACTACTCTTTTTTCCCCTGTATATATTCACCCTGTGTGTAATCTAGTTATGTGAAAAATAGCTGATATTGGACTCCTAATAGGTGAGGTGCTATTGAAGCAGGGAAAAAAGAGACATATTGCACTGTGATTACCAGTTTATGAGCAATATCATTCTGAAAAGATGAACACTTGCTCACTGCTCTGTATAGAGTTTCATGAACCAACTTGGATAAGAGCCTAGTATCCCTTTGCTTGGACAAGTTTTCAATTTAGCCTGTGATTTCTTTTCTCATTTTATAAAAAGATAAGAGTGATGACAGCAAATGCATTAGTTTGGCACCATTATTAACACTTCAAGAATAATCCCTCTTTCTTTGAGTCAGTTTTCAGAGTATTTTCCCTGATATGTTCTCCCTGATTCTTACCACCATCTTCTGTGGCAGAGCTGCCCAAAACCTGGCATTGATTCAGGGCCATTTATTTCTCCAGAGACTGTACAAGTTCTCTCTTAAGCTCAATGTCTCTGAGCTCCTTCCTGCATGCCAATGAGGCAGCCATAGCAAACAGCAATTGCCCCACTCAGATATAACAGATATGTTAATTTAAAAATTACTGAGGGAAAGGGCGCACATTTCAAAAGCCTCCATCAAAATAAAACAAAACTTGCTGTGCATGCTTGTTTAGAAGCCTCCAGGAAATTCTCAATAAATGAATGACTATCTCACAGCAGCCTAGCTGCTTTCTTCAGTAATATTTTAAATAATCTCAATCTGAAGATCCCCAAAAAGAAGGAACATTTGTTTGTAAGAAGGAAAGGCATTTTTACTTTGGTGTGCTTTTCAGTTCAACCTTTGAATCTTCACTTCCACCCCCAATCCAGCTTCAGAATTGAACAAAACCAGAGGAGCTACATAACAAGAATAGGAAATTGAGAAAACAGAAATAAAAGTTACCTGCCCATCACTGAACAACAGAATTAAAGAAGAGATTTTTAAAGGGGCGGGGGTGCTACACAAATGAAGAAAAACCAAAGGAAGAATATGAGTCTCACACTGACCCCTGGGAGGTCAGTCACTGAGAATACAGACTCTAGAACTCAAACACTGAAGAGCCCCCAGAATGACTGGTCTCAAACCACAAACCCTGATATCAAGATATTAATAGAGAGAATAAATAGAAATGAGAGACAAGAGGAAAGAATGAAAGAGTTCATAACTGAGATAACAGCAATAAAGAATACAGTGAATGAAATAAACAACAAACTGATAAGCATGGAAAGCAGAATTAACAAAGCAGAAGAAAGAATCTCAGAGCTTGAAGACCTAAATATGGAACTAACCCAAACTGTTAAAAACATAGAAAGGAAGCTTAAAAAGACAGAACAAAACCTCCAAGAGATGAGCAATTATTTCAAGAGGCCAAACTTAAGATTAATGGAATTCCTGAGGCAGCTTAGAGAGACAGAAACCACCCTGGAACAAACATTCTGTGAAATTATCCAAGAAAACTTCCCTCAACTCATCAGTGATGTGACATTCAAATACAAGAGATTCAGAGAATGCCTGCAAGACAACAAATGAGAAGACCAACTCCTAGACACATAGTAATTTGCCTACACAAAGTAGGTATAAAAGAAGAATGGTAGCAAGAGAGAAAGGTCAGACTACTTACCAGGGAAGACCAATTAGAATAGCCACAGACTTATTTACAGAAACATGTCAGGCTAGAAGACTTGGAGCCCAATCTTCAAAGTTCTCAAAGATAAGCAATTTCAACTCAGCTAAACTAAGTCCCAACAGTGATGAAAAATGAAAATCCTTCCCAGATTCAATCCCTAAGAATTTATGCTACCTCCAGACCAGCTCTACAAGAAACCCTTAAGAAAGTATTAAAGATAGAAGAAAGGAGAGGGAAAAAACAGCATCAATGTCCTTCCCAAGATGCAGGAAAAAGATTGAAAACACACATTTATCAACCCAAAAATCAAAAGAAAAGCAATAAACAAACAAACAACAGCAACAGCAACAAACTCTATAAGAGCCTCATGACAGGGATAAACTCTCACAACTCTATAGGTAGCCTAAATATGAATAGACTAAATGTACCACTGAAAAGACATAGAGTGGCAAAATATATAAAATATCATGAGGCAACAATAAACTGTCTCCAAGAGACTCATCTCACCAGAAAAGTAAGAAGATGGGAAACAAAATTTCAAGTGAACGAAACACAAAAGAAAGCAGATGTCATGATTTTATTGACAAAATACCCTTTAAGTTATCAAAAATTAAAAATGAAACTGAAGATCACTACGTAATGATAAAAATTTCCATCCATCAACAAGAAACATCCATCCTAAACATATATGCACCCGACATAGGAGAACTAACTTTCATAAAGCAGTTTCTAGGTAAACTAAAAAAAGATATTGACTCTAACACTATCATAGCTGGGGACTTATACACCCCACTAACAACCCTAGACAGATCATCAAGACAAAAAGTCAACAAGGAGATCCAGAACCTCAGTGTGATGCTTGAGAAAATGGACTTACTTGATACCGATAGAACACTCCGCCCAACAATCACGGAATATACATTCTACTCATCACAACATGGAATGTAGTCTAAGATTGACAATATCCTTGACCATAAGTCAAGCATAAACAAATTCCATATGATTGAAATTCTGCCATGCACCTTCTCAGATCACAGTGAAATAAAAATAAATATTAACATCAACAAAGTTCTCCCAAAACCCACAAAGACATGGAAACTAAACAGCTAAGCAACATGGAAATCAAAACAGAGATTAAAAGATACCTGGGAACAAATGAAAATGAAGAAACATCTTACCAGAATCTCTGGGATGCCATGAAAACAGTACTAAGAGGAGAATTCATCTCTATGAATACACATGAAGAAAATGGAAAGATCATAAGTTAACAACATAACACATCACCGAAGAAAGCTGGAAAACAAGACCACCAAAACCCTAATTCCAGTAAAAGAATCCAGATCACTAAAATAAAAGCCCAAGTTTGGGACATAGAAGATGAAAATATAATACAATACAAAAAAATTCAATGAAAACAAAAGGTTTTTTTTGAAAGGATAAACAAGATTGAGGGACCTCTAGCTAGACTGACCAAGAAAAATAGAGAAAAAACCCAAATAGACACAATCACAAATGCAAAAGATCAATCACAACTAACCTCAAAGAAATACAAAAGATTATAGGAGATTACTATGTATACCTGTATGGAAATAAACTCAAAAACCTAAATGAAACGAAGGACTTTCTTACATCACACAACATCCCTAGGTTGAAACAAGAAGAAAGTGAGACCCTAAATAGACCAATAACAATACAGGATATAGACTATGTCATAAGAAAACTGCCTACAAAAAAACAAAACAAAACAAAACCCTGGACCAGATGACTTTCTAGCAGAATTCTACAAAACATACTAGGAGGAGCTGATACCAATCCTATTGAAAGTATTCCAGGCAATTGAGAAAGATGGAACTCTCCCCAAATCATTTTATGAAGCTAACATCACATTGATACCCAAACTGGGTTGGTAAAGATTCAACAAAGAAAGAGAACTACAGGTCAATATCCTTGATGAACATAGATGCTAAAATTCTCAACAAGATTCTAGAAAACTGGATCCAACAACACATCTCAAAAGTCATCCACCATTACCAAGTAGGCTTCATCGCTGGAATGCAGGGCTGGTTCAACAGCTGCAAGACCATAAATGTAATTAAATACATCAACCGATGTAAAAACAAAAAACACATAAATATATCATTAGATGTGGAAAAAGCTTTTGATAAAATTCAGCATCCCTTCTTGATAAAAACCCTTGAACCTCTAGGCATAGATGGAACATACCTCAAAATAGTAAGAGCCATCTATGGGAAATCCACAGCCAACATACTGCAAAACAGACAGACATTGGACTGAAAACCGGAACAAGACAAGGATGCCCACTCTCACCCCTCCTGTTCAACATAGTATTGGAAGTCCTAGCTAGAGTAATGAGACAAGAGAAGGAAAACAGCAGTATCCAAATAGGAAAAGCAGAAGTTAAGTTATTCCTCTTTGCAGATGACATGATTCTATATCCCAAAAACCCAAGAGAATCTGTCAAGAACCTCCTTGCACTGATAAGGGACTTTGGCAAAGTCTCAGGGTATAAAATAAATGTGCAAAAGTCAGTCGCATTCCTATACACCATTAACAAACAGAAACCCAAATAAAACACACAATCCCATTCACAATAGCAAAAAAAAAAGAAAAAGAAAGAAAGAAAGAAAGAAAGAAAGAAAGAAAGAAAGAAATAACGTGGCATCTTCCAAACCAGAGATGTCAAAGATTTTGTAACAAAAACTACAAAACATTGCTCAAAGAAATCAAAGATGACACAAACAAATGGAAAAATATTTCATGCTCATGGATTGGAAGGATAAACATTGTTAAGATGTCCACCTACCCAAGGCAATATAAAGATTTTACCCAATACCCATTAAATTACCAGCAGCATTCTTCTCAGACCTGGAAACAACAATACAGGAATTCATACGGAAGCATAAACAGTCACAAATAGCCAAAACAATCCTCAGCAAAAAACAAAACAAAACAAAACAAACAAACAAACAATAAACAAAGTGGGTTCCAGCTACTTGGAAGGCTGAGGTGGAAGGATCGTCTCAGCCTTGCGGGTTGAGGCTGTGGTGGCCGTGAGTGTGCCACTGTACTCCAACCTGGGCAACAAGAGTGAGACTTCAATTCAAAAAAACAAACAAACAACAACAACAAGAAAACAAAGCAGGAGACATCACGCTCCCAGACTTTAAGCTTTATTATAAAGCAACAATAATCAAAACTACCTGGTATTGGAATAAGAACTGGCATGTAGACCAGTGGAACAGGACAGAGATTCCAGAAGCAAAATCTCAATTTCTCAACCAACTCATCTTTGACAAAGCCCCCACCATCAACCACTGGGGAGAGGAGAACCTATTCAGTAAACGGTGCTGGGAAAATTGGCTGACTACATGCAGAAAACAAGACCCCTACCTATCACCATACACAAAAATCAACTCTAAATGGATCAAAGACCTAAACGTAGAACCTCAACCTTTAAGAACCTTAGAAAACACAGGAGACATCCTTATGGAAATTGGAACTGGCAACCAATTCCTGATCAAAATTCCAAGCGCCCATGCCATAAGAGTTAAGATACACAAGTGGGACCTCATCAAACTGACAAGCCAAAGCCAAAGAAACCATTGAGAGAGTGAGGAGACAGCCCACAGACTGGGAAAAAAATATATGCCAACCGTATATCTATCAAAGGCCTAACATCTAGTATCTACAAGGAACTCAAATGTACTGAAAAGAAAAAACAAACCCCATTACAAAGTAGACCAAAGGTATGAATAGACACTTCTCAAAAGTAGACATACAAAAAGCAGCCAACAAATACATGAAAAAATGCTCACCCTCACTAGTCGTCAAAGAGATGTAAATTAAAACCACACCGATATACCACCTAACTCAAGTCAGGATGGCCATCATCAATAACTCAAAAAACATCAGATGCTGGAGAGGCAAAAAGGGAACAGTCATACACTGTTGGTGAGAGTGTAGACTAGTACAGCCTCTGTGGAAAACAGTGTGGCAATTCCTAAAAGATTTTTAAAAGCAACCTCCCATATGACCCTGCAATCTCCCTACTGGGAATATACCTGGAGGAACTCAAATCATTCTATGAAAAAGTTACCTGCATATATTTATTGCAGCATTATTTACAATAGCAACAACATGGAACCACCTCTGTTGCCCATTGAACGAGGACTGGATTTTAAAGAATGTGGTAATCCCGCATGAGTGGATTGCCTAAACCCGCGGGTTCGAGACCCGCCTGGGCAGGAAGACCTCATCTCTACAATAAATAAAAAA